>NC_057794.1:135134840-135400684 GCF_018294505.1 Triticum aestivum
GTACGCATAACATGCAAGTATGTGCTGTACAACATGGCATCACAGCATAACTCAACAATTATATAGATAAAGGCTCAGAAGAGCCGTCAGAGCATTTATTGCAAACAGGGGTCACAAGACCCATCATACAGAGCATACAAGCAACAAGCGGAAGCATTACATGTCTGGGTACAGACATCTACAAATGAAAAGGCTGGAGAGCCTGACTATCTACAACATCCGATCAAGATCGTAGCTGAGGTACTAGCTACTAGTCGAAGTCCATGAGAACCCTAGTAAGACCGAAGTCTCCGCTGCAAAAACATAAATAAAGCAACATGAGTACAAAGGTACTCAGCAAGACTTACATCAGATCCTATCATACATGCATTTGTATCAAGAGGGTAATGTGGGGTTTAGTTGCAGCAAGCCAGCTTTGACTCTGTGGCTATCCTGTTCTACGACTACCAGAAACTTTTGAGGTGAAACAACGAACACGAGTCCACTAATCACCATACAATACACTACTATGGATTCATCCCCGTTCCCCTACGAGAAGGCCATCCATAGCACTCACACTTGTCTTGAGCATTTTAGAGTATCCACTTCAAGTTGTCTATGTACCATGTAAGCATCCAAGAAGTCCATAACCGCGGACCCGGCTATTCGAATAGATCATGTTAACCCTGCAGGGGTGTACTTCTTCACACACGCTCTCGCCACTTACCGCCATGTACACGTCGTGTATCTCGGCAACCTTCAAGCGGAAGCCTGGCGAGGGTGTCGGCCACGACCTGACTAACCACACAAGACTCTAGTCCAGGTTTATCGCCTATTCGGGTTCCATCCGCAAGGAGATCCGGCCGGGGTGTCGCTCACGGCCCCAAACGATGTGTACAGGGTTCCCGAGCCCACCAACCGGGTGCCACTCGGTACACCGGGCCACGTGTGCCTAGTCTGTCCCAAGCCCACCCTGCCGGGTGCCACTTGGTAGAAAAATAGCACTACCTACAAACACCAGAAACTAGTTGCGACTCCTGGACAGAGATCAAGTTGGTTAATAAGTCGAGAGGGGTCGAGTTACCGGAACCCAATGTGTGGTAGTATCGAGTCATTGGACAACATACACAGAACTCAGTGCTTAAGGACGGTTCCAGTGAGACAACCCACCATGTACTCCTACATGGCCTCTCACCGCTACCTTTACCAAATCGTGTTCACACACTTCACTCTCAGCATCAGAACATATCGTAACACTCCAATTCATTCCCAATGAACCAGACCTGACACACTCTAAGCAATAGCAGGCATAGCATGGTAGGAACACATCAGTGGCTTCAATCAACTCCTACACATGCTAGTGGGTTTCAACTATTTACTGTGGCAATGACAGGTCATGCAGAGGAATGGGTTCAACTACCGCAGCACAAAGTAGCAGATGAATCGTTGTTGTCCTAATGCAATAACTGAGAGCAGGAGCGAGAGAGTAGGGTTTTATCGAAATGAACAACGGGGTTTGCTTGCCTGGTAAATCAACAAGGGAGGCACTGCTTCACAGACAGGTACTCTGGAACGTCTCCGGAGCAGGACCTATCGAGAAGGAACGGTGCCGGCAATCAATACACAATCATATGCAACAATATGATGCATGAACATGGCATGTAGATGTGATGCTGTTGAGCTAATGCAACTAGTGTTCAATTGGTTGGAAGTCCATTTGAACCAAAGGTTCAAATGCATTTCTAAATTAGGTCTCTTATATATGCCATAATGTGTTTTCCCATATTCAGCATGTATAAGTTGGTTTTTCATGCATGAAACTAGTACAGATGGAAAGGTTGCATTTTTCTGATAATTTTTCATATATAAATTATTTAAATCTGAGCTACGGTTGAATTGATATGAATTTTTGAAGTTTAAATCAATTTCTGGATTTTCTGAATTATTTTAATTCCAGAAAATGTATAATTGCGTCAGCATGACGTCATCATTGCATCAGCGGTCAACGCGGCTGTCCAGGTCAATCCTGACGTGTGGGGTCCACACGTCAGTGACACTGGGGTTAAACAGGGGTTAAACTAACTTAATTAAAAGGTTAGGGGCACCGGGGCCCACATGTCAGCCTCAGGGGGGGGTTAGCGCGGTTGACCGGTCAATCCCGCCGGCGTTTAGCCGCCGGCGAGGCCGAGCGCGGCGGAGGGGCTCGGGATCGCCGTTCCGGCGACCATTCGGGCGGCGGAGAGGCTCTACGGGTAGCTGGGAGGGCGCCGCGTCTTCCTGTGGAGTCGGTTGGGGTCGGGGCGGCCGGAATCAGCGCCGGCGTCGACCTAGGTGGCCGCCGGAGTTCGGCCAAGGTCGAACGCGGCGCTGCGGTGCACTAGAGGGGAAACGGAAAGGCTCTGTGGGCTCCTAGGAGGGCGGCGAACTCGGTAACGTGCTCGGGCGCTAGCTGGGGTGACCCTGGCCACGGTAGCGCCATGGCCGGCGGCGAGGAGCAATCGGCTCCGGTGAGAAGGCGGCTGGAGTGCGGGAACGAGCGCGGGGAGGAGGGGAAATGGAAGAGGAGCTCACTGTGAGGTCGATGAGCAGCTCGGTGGTCTCGGGGAGGCGGCGGAGGCGGCGAATCGAAGACGAGGTCACCGGCGGCCGAAGGTTGAAGAAGAGCTCGAAGTCGACGCTGCAGGGCTTCCGGCGGGGCGTGGTTCGGTGAGGGGGTCGAGGACGACGTCGCGGAGCTCGTGGGCACAACCGAGGGGCGAGGGGGTGGCTGTGGCCGTGGTGGTTCTCGTCGGCGGCGGCGGTGGTTCTCGGGTGAGAGAGAGAGAGAGAGCAGGGGGAGAGGAGGAGGGCGAGGGAGAGTGAGAGCGGTGCGGGGCAGCTGCGTGGCTTCGTCCGGGGCATCGAGGGAGTCCGGGGAAGCAGGAGGTGGCTAGCAGGGGGGAGGTGGCGCGCGCGCGTGCCGGCGAGCGTCGGGCACACGCCCTCGTCCTTCTGTCCGAGGAGGGAGACGACAGAAGGCAGCGGGGGTGGGCTGGGCCGCCAGCTGGAGATGGGCCAGGTAAGTGGCCCAGGTAAGTTTCTCTCCCCTTTTCTGTTTTCTTTCTAATTTTCTGACATTTGTTTTGATTTAATAAATATATTAAATCATTTAATTTTATTATGCCAATTTTTGTAGGGGCTAATGGTATTATTCCAGAGCTCTTTTATAATTGGCATAATTTTTGGACCATATTTCATATATATAGAAATATATTTCCAATGCAAATATTTATCGAATTAATCCAAATGGCCAAAGTAAATGTCCATGAGCTCCTAAAAATATTGTTTTGATTTTTATCTCTGTCCAATATTTTCAGAGGGCAACATGAGCATTTTCTTGGACCCTTTTGGAGAAATTTTTATTTGGGTCATTTTCAAAAATGATTCTGAGGGTTCCACCAATCCTCATTTCAAATTTAAATGAAATTTAAATATGATGCACAAATGGCTAGCTAGTCTAAGTCATACCAGACTAGGGATGTGACAACTCGCCCCCACTTGAAAGAATCTCGTCCCGAGATTCAGGGGTCGACGGAAAGAAAGCGGGGTACTCCACTCGAAGACGATCTTCTCGCTCCCAAGTAGCCTCTCTCTCGGAATGATGAGACCACTGAACTTTGAGAAACTTGATGTTCTGACGTCGGGTAGCACGCTCTGCTTGATCAAGAATGCGAACCGGGTACTCTCGGTATGTGAGGTTATCTTGGAGATCAAGCGTTTCGTGGTCCACTCCGCGGATGGGATCCGAGAAGTAACGCCTGAGTTGAGAGACGTGAAAGACATCATGAACTCGAGAAAGATGTGGGGGTAGTTCCAATTGGTAGGCAACCTCTCCTCGTTTAGCGAGAATGCGAAAAGGACCAATGTAACGAGGAGCCAACTTGCCCTTGATACCGAAACGATGGGTACCCTTTAAAGGAGTAACCCGAAGGTAAGCTTGGTCGCCAATTTTATAAGTCATATCCTTATGATGACAATCGTACTGACTTTTCTGACGAGACTGGGCTGTTTTCAAATTCTCACGAATGATGCGAACTTGCTCTTCTGCCTCCTGGATCATATCCGGTCCAAGGAATTGTCTTTCACCAGTTTCTGACCAGTTCAAAGGTGTTCGACATCTTCGTCCATAGAGAACCTCAAAAGGAGCTTGCTTGAGGCTGGATTGGTAGCTATTGTTATAGGCAAACTCGGCGAAAGGAAGACATTTCTCCCAATCCATACCGAATGAGATAACGCAAGCTCGGAGCATGTCTTCGAGAATTTGATTGACCCGTTCCACCTGACCACTCGACTGAGGGTGGAAAGCGGTACTGAAGGAAAGATGGGTTCCCATGGCAGTTTGGAAGCTCTCCCAGAAGTGAGAAGTGAAAAGACTGCCACGGTCTGAATTGATCTCTAGTGGAACACCATGAAGTGACACTATTCGAGAAATATATAAGTCAGCAAGCTGACTAGCAGTGATACTCTCTCGAACAGGGAGGAAGTGAGCCACTTTGGAAAGACGATCAACGACTACGAAGATAGCGTTATTCCCTCTTTTGGTCCTGGGAAAGCCGGTGATGAAGTCCATACCAACTTTATCCCATTTCCATTCAGGAATAGCTAAAGGCTGAAGGGTGCCAGCAGGTCTTTGATGCTCTGCCTTAACGCGACGACAAACGTCACATTTAGCAATGAACTCAGCGATTTCTCTCTTCATCCTAGTCCACCAGAACCTCTGGCGTAGGTCCTGATACATCTTAGAGCTACCGGGATGAATTGTGAGAGGAGATTCATGCGCCTCCTTAAGAATCAACTGCCGAAGATGTTGCTTCTTGGGAACCACCAAGCGATTCTCAAAGAAAACAACACCGCGATCATCCATAGAGAAACATCCACCAACTCCCTTCTTAATGTTCCTCTTGATCCGGGTAATCCCCGTATCATGTTTCTGGGCTTCGATGATAAGATCCACAAGGGTAGGTTTCGCCACCAAGGTAGAAAGGAATCCGCGAGGCGCAATGTGAAGGTTAAGCTTACAGAATTCCTCATGGAGAAGTGGTTGGCCTTGCTGCAACATGAGATTGTTGCAATAGGATTTACGGCTTAGAGCATCAGCCATGACATTGGCTTTGCCTGGGGTGTAGGTAATCCCTAGGTCATAATCTGTGATCAACTCCAACCAACGTCTTTGCCTAAGGTTCAGATCCGGTTGGGTGAAGATATACTTGAGACTCTGGTGATCGGTGTAGATCTCGCAACGTTTACCAAGGAGGTAATGTCGCCAGGTCTTGAGTGCAAAGACTACGGCTGCAAGCTCTAGATCATGTGTAGGATAATTCTCCTCATGTGGATGCAACTGTCGAGATGCATAGGCAATCACATGACGATCCTGCATAAGAATGCAACCTAGTCCTTGTCGTGAGGCATCGCAGTAGATAATAAAGTCTTTAGTGAAATCCGGTGGCACAAGTATGGGAGCAGAAGTCAGGCGTCTTTTCAGTTCTTGAAAATTGTACTCACACTGTGGGGACCACTCAAACTTTTTATCTTTCTTGAGAAGTTCCGTGAGGGGTTTGGCTACTTTGGAGAAGTTTTCAACAAAGCGGCGACAATAGCTGGCTAGACCAAGGAAACTCCTAACTTGTTTCACGGTCTCAGGTGGAGTCCAATCGAGAACGGCTTGAACTCTCTTGGGATTGACAGCAATGCCCTTACCAGAGATTACGTGACCTAAGTAGGTCACTTCTGACAACCAAAATTCACACTTGGAGAACTTGGCATAAAGGCGATGCTCTCTAAGTTTTTCTAACACAAGTCTAAGATGTTCGGCATGCTCTTCCTCGTTCTTCGAGTAAATAAGAATATCATCAAGGTAAACCACGACGAACTTATCTAAGTACTCCATGAAGATCGAGTTCATCAAGCGGGAGAATGTGGCTGGGGCGTTGGTTAGACCAAAGGACATGACGGTGTACTCGTACTGGCCATAACGAGTGACAAAAGCTGTCTTGGGAATGTCCCCGTTTCTGATCTTGATTTGATGGTAGCCTAATCTTAAATCCATCTCGGAGAAGACTGAGGATCCAGCGAGCTGATCATACAGGTCGTTGATCCTGGGGAGCGGATACTTGTTCTTTATCGTGACCAAATTAACGGGACGATAATCTACAACCATCCGGTCCGTACCGTCTTTCTTCTTGACGAAGAGGACGGGGCAAGCCCAAGGAGAAGAACTAGGACGGATGAAACCCTTTTGCAAGGACTCATCGAGTTGTTTCTTAAGCTCGGCTAGTTCTAGGGGTGCCATCTTGTAAGGTCTCCGGGAGATCGGAGCTGTTCCTGGGATAAGATCTATGACGAACTCTACATCTCTGTCAGGTGGAACACCTGGCAGTTCCTCTGGAAAGACATCCGGAAAGTCACGGACTACCGGGATATCTTCAAGGTCTGGAAGAGGGCTGGCATTAAGAGAATAGAGTTGACGCTTTGCAACTCTAGTGGAGACGGTGACTATCTTGCCAGATGGGTGTGTAAGCTGAACAGATCTTGGTGTAACAATCAATCTTGGCATGATGAGCTGTCATCCAGTCCATACCCAAGATGATGTTAATATCTGAAGACTTGAGGGCTACAAGTGATGCAAGGAATACAAGTCTGTCAACAAGGATTTCGTTACCATGGCTTACACTAGAGGTTTGCCATTTGGATCCAGGAGTTTGGATGACTAGCGGAGTTGGCATTTCACAAAATGACAGGTTGTGCAAGTTAGCATAGCTTTCAGAAATGAAGGAGTGAGATGCTCCAGTATCAAATAGAACTGATGCTGGGTGACAATTGACAAGGAGTGTGCTAAGAACGACATCTGGATCATCATGAGCGTCTTTAGCTGAGACGTGATGCACACGTCCACGTTCAGTGGGGGCTGACTTGACACTGATCATCTTGCGTGATGGCTTAATACAGCCAACAGTCTTCTCGGGCTGGGGTGGAGCATAACTAGTCTGAGAGCAATCACGTGCATAGTGTCCTGGCTTCCCGCATGTGAAGCAAGTCCCTGAGGTTGGATGGGGACCCGCACTGACAAACGGTCTACCAGTAGACCTGGGTGGAACATACGACTGAGTTGGAGAAGGCACCACATAGGATGGCCTCGGTGCATATCCGGAAGGAAGAGCGGAGTTTGGAACCCAAATCCGGCGCTTCTGGGAACTAGAACCGGAGGAAGATCCCAATTCACAGATGTGCTTACGAGACTCCTCGTAAGTGAGTTGAGCTGTCTCTGCATTGATGGCCTTGTTCACAAGGGCTTGGAATGTATCACAATGATGCAGGTGGAGATCACGACGCAACTTGGGGTTGAGACCCTTCCGGAACCTAGCTTGCTTCTTGGCGTCCGTGGACACTTCTTCTGTGGCATAGCGGGCAAGGTTCTCGAATTCTCTGCTATAAGCATCAACAGCCATCTTACTCTGGGTGAAACTACAGAACTCTTCTCTCTTGCGATCAATGAGGGCCTGGGGAATGTGATGCTCGCGAAAAGCCTCGGTGAAATCCTTCCAGGTAGGAATCTGGCCAGCTGGAAGCATAGTCTCATAGTTCTGCCACCAAAGACTAGCAGGACCTTCCAGGTGGTATGTGGCATAAGTGACCTTGTCATCTTCAGCTACGCTCGCGGAACGCAGCTTATGGGTGATGCTACGAAGCCAGTCATCTGCATCGAGTGGCTCGATGGAATGATGAAAGGTAGGTGGGTGCAAGCGAATGAAATCATGAATGGTAGCAGACCCTTTGAACTGATGTGCGGTGTTCTCCTCGATACGTGCCAACAAACGGTTAGACTCACGTTTGTTCCTCTCCATCTCTAGCATGAACTCTGCCAACGAAGACTGGTCGGGAGGATCCTCATCCCTACCATCTCCATGGTTCTGGCTACGAACAACAGAACTTGATGACATCCTGGTGAAACGAAACCAAGGACGGAATCAACATTAACTATAAGCTATAGAATGTAGGACAAGGAATTAGTATCTCTCGAATTCCTAGGAAAATTCCGGCAGCATAACGGCAGTAAAATGCTCAGAATGAGACATCATACTAAGAATGGGGTAGTACAACAACTCAACATCACCACTCAAGGTTCTGGGAGAGTACTAAACAAACTACACCGGAAATACTCAAAACTGGGTATGACTCTGATCAACCAGTCCTATGGGACTACGGAGTAGTAACACGTGATCCTGATAGACGGAAGAGGAGCCTAGTTCCTTAATCCCGTCGGAAAGATAGGATGACTCAGATCAGAAGGCCATGAGGTAAAGGAGTAAAAAGAGCCTTACGTTCCTTCCCACAATCAATTCCCTTACATAACTAAAGATTTTCTAGACTCAACTTCGACCAGCTTGGCTTGGTAATCCTACAGGCAGTCAAGCTCTGATACCAACGCTGTCAGGACCCCGACTCGATGTCACATCGATCTAGCCGGTAACACCTCATATCACTTGCGGCCTCACGCACGGTATCCCCACGGGTGTCGCCTTACCTTTGCCCGGGACCGTTTGCGCCTTTTGGCTCACGTATATGATAGTGTCGCTAGCATCCATATGATAAGAGCCCGGGCTGACATGACTAGTCGTAAACCCAAAGTGGCACAGACTTACAGGGACAGGCATCCATGACCCAGCTTCGAACGTGTCGGTCATCAGCAAGTGGGTCCAGGCTGTAGCACTGGGCTAGCAGGACTCCGGTAAACCGGGCTGTAGCGGGCTAACAGGACTCCGGTACTCAAGCGTGACATTTCCCCGGAGGGACAGACACAGGAACGAAGAAGGACACATGCCGGCCAGCCTAAGTGTTCCAGAGCAGTAGCAAGCTACCATGGCTCAGCGGTAACACTAGGAGACATTTCCCGGTAAGAGAGGCTACTAAAGATAAACAACTAGATAGTCAGATCCCACACATAGCACTACACATTACACGTACGCATAACATGCAAGTATGTGCTGTACAACATGGCATCACAGCATAACTCAACAATTATATAGATAAAGGCTCAGAAGAGCCGTCAGAGCATTTATTGCAAACAGGGGTCACAAGACCCATCATACAGAGCATACAAGCAACAAGCGGAAGCATTACATGTCTGGGTACAGACATCTACAAATGAAAAGGCTGGAGAGCCTGACTATCTACAACATCCGATCAAGATCGTAGCTGAGGTACTAGCTACTAGTCGAAGTCCATGAGAACCCTAGTAAGACCGAAGTCTCCGCTGCAAAAACATAAATAAAGCAACATGAGTACAAAGGTACTCAGCAAGACTTACATCAGATCCTATCATACATGCATTTGTATCAAGAGGGTAATGTGGGGTTTAGTTGCAGCAAGCCAGCTTTGACTCTGTGGCTATCCTGTTCTACGACTACCAGAAACTTTTGAGGTGAAACAACGAACACGAGTCCACTAATCACCATACAATACACTACTATGGATTCATCCCCGTTCCCCTACGAGAAGGCCATCCATAGCACTCACACTTGTCTTGAGCATTTTAGAGTATCCACTTCAAGTTGTCTATGTACCATGTAAGCATCCAAGAAGTCCATAACCGCGGACCCGGCTATTCGAATAGATCATGTTAACCCTGCAGGGGTGTACTTCTTCACACACGCTCTCGCCACTTACCGCCATGTACATGTCGTGTATCTCGGCAACCTTCAAGCGGAAGCCTGGCGAGGGTGTCGGCCACGACCTGACTAACCACACAAGACTCTAGCCCAGGTTTATCGCCTATTCGGGTTCCATCCGCAAGGAGATCCGGCCGGGGTGTCGCTCACGGCCCCAAACGATGTGAGCAGGGTTCCCGAGCCCACCAACCGGGTGCCACTCGGTACACCGTGCCACGTGTGCCTAGTCTGTCCCAAGCCCACCCTGCCGGGTGCCACTTGGTAGAAAAATAGCACTACCTACAAACACCAGAAACTAGTTGCGACTCCTGGACAGAGACCAAGTTGGTTAATAAGTCGAGAGGGGTCGAGTTACCGGAACCCAATGTGTGGTAGTATCGAGTCATTGGACAACATACACAGAACTCAGTGCTTAAGGACGGTTCCAGTGAGACAACCCACCATGTACTCCTACATGGTCCCTCATCGCTACCTTTACCAAATCGTGTTCACACACTTAACTCTCAGCAATAGAACATATCGTGACACTCCAATTCATTCCCAATGAACTAGACCTGACACACTCTAAGCAATAGCAGGCATAGCATGGTAGGAACACATCAGTGGCTTCAATCAACTCCTACACATGCTAGTGGGTTTCAACTATTTACTGTGGCAATGACAGGTCATGCAGAGGAATGGGTTCAACTACCGCAGCACAAAGTAGCAGATGAATCGTTGTTGTCCTAATGCAATAACTGAGAGCAGGAGCGAGAGAGTAGGGTTTTATCGAAATGAACAACGGGGTTTGCTTGCCTGGTAAATCAACAAGGGAGGCACTGCTTCACAGACAGGTACTCTGGAACGTCTCCGGAGCAGGACCTATCGAGAAGGAACGGTGCCGGCAATCAATACACAATCATATGCAACAATATGATGCATGAACATGGCATGTAGATGTGATGCTGTTGAGCTAATGCAACTAGTGTTCAATTGGTTTGAAGTCCATTTGAACCAAAGGTTCAAATGCATTTCTAAATTAGGTCTCTTATATATGCCATAATGTGTTTTCCCATATTCAGCATGTATAAGTTGGTTTTTCATGCATGAAACTAGTACATATGGAAAGGTTGCATTTTTCTGATAATTTTTCATATATAAATTATTTAAATCTGAGCTACGGTTGAATTGATATGAATTTTTGAAGTTTAAATCAATTTCTGGATTTTCTGAATTATTTTAATTCCAGAAAATGTATAATTGCGTCAGCATGACGTCATCATTGCATCAGCGGTCAACGCGGCTGTCCAGGTCAATCCTGACGTGTGGGGTCCACACGTCAGTGACACTGGGGTTAAACAGGGGTTAAACTAACTTAATTAAAAGGTTAGGGGCACCGGGGCCCACATGTCAGCCTCAGGGGGGGGGGGTTAGCGCGGTTGACCGGTCAATCCCGCCGGCGTTTAGCCGCCGGCGAGGCCGAGCGCGGCGGAGGGGCTCGGGATCGCCGTTCCGGCGACCATTCGGGCGGCGGAGAGGCTCTACGGGTAGCTGGGAGGGCGCCGCGTCTTCCTGTGGAGTCGGTTGGGGTCGGGGCGGCCGGAATCGGCGCCGGCGTCGACCTAGGTGGCCGCCGGAGTTCGGCCAAGGTCGAACGCGGCGCTGCGGTGCACTAGAGGGGAAACGGAAAGGCTCTGTGGGCTCCTGGGAGGGCGGCGAACTCGGTAACGTGCTCGGGCGCTAGCTGGGGTGACCCTGGCCACGGTAGCGCCATGGCCGGCGGCGAGGAGCAATCGGCTCCGGTGAGAAGGCGGCTGGAGTGCGGGAACGAGCGCGGGGAGGAGGGGAAATGGAAGAGGAGCTCACTGTGAGGTCGATGAGCAGCTCGGTGGTCTCGGGGAGGCGGCGGAGGCGGCGAATCGAAGACGAGGTCACCGGCGGCCGAAGGTTGAAGAAGAGCTCGAAGTCGACGCTGCAGGGCTTCCGGCGGGGCGTGGTTCGGTGAGGGGGTCGAGGACGACGTCGCGGAGCTCGTGGGCACAACCGAGGGGCGAGGGGGTGGCTGTGGCCGTGGTGGTTCTCGTCGGCGGCGGCGGCGGTTCTCGGGTGAGAGAGAGAGAGAGCAGGGGGAGAGGAGGAGGGCGAGGGAGAGTGAGAGCGGTGCGGGGCAGCTGCGTGGCTTCGTCCGGGGCATCGAGGGAGTCCGGGGAAGCAGGAGGTGGCTAGCAGGGGGGGAGGTGGCGCGCGCGCGTGCCGGCGAGCGTTGGGCACACGCCCTCGTCCTTCTGTCCGAGGAGGGAGACGACAGAAGGCAGCGGGGGTGGGCTGGGCCGCCAGCTGGAGATGGGCCAGGTAAGTGGCCCAGGTAAGTTTCTCTCCCCTTTTCTGTTTTCTTTCTAATTTTCTGACATTTGTTTTGATTTAATAAATATATTAAATCATTTAATTTTATTATGCCAATTTTTGTAGGGGCTAATGGTATTATTCCAGAGCTCTTTTATAATTGGCATAATTTTTGGACCATATTTCATATATATAGAAATATATTTCCAATGCAAATATTTATCGAATTAATCCAAATGGCCAAAGTAAATGTCCATGAGCTCCTAAAAATATTGTTTTGATTTTTATCTCTGTCCAATATTTTCAGAGGGCAACATGAGCATTTTCTTGGACCCTTTTGGAGAAATTTTTATTTGGGTCATTTTCAAAAATGATTCTGAGGGTTCCACCAATCCTCATTTCAAATTTAAATGAAATTTAAATATGATGCACAAATGGCTAGCTAGTCTAAGTCATACCAGACTAGGGATGTGACACCTTTATCTACCATCCGTATACCACTTGTATCACCATCTCTTCGCCGAACTAGTGCACCTATACAATTTACCATTGTATTGGGTGTGTTGGGGACACAAGAGACTCTTTGTTATTTGTTTGCAGGGTTGCTTGAGAGAGATCATCTTCATCCTACGCCTCCTACGGATTGATAAACCTTAGGTCATCCACTTGAGGGAAATTTGCTACTGTCCTACAAACCTCTGCATTTGGAGGTCCAACAACGTCTACAAGAAGAAGGTTGTGTAGTAGACATCATGTTGCACCTATGAAGAGGGAATTACTAGGAAGTTTACGTAAGAACTTTCGTTACTTTAGGTGGATGCAGCATTATCATACAAACTAAAATCCACCGCCCTGACAAGTCACTAATGGGAAAATAAGTTTTCGAGTCTCTGACCACTTGATGTTTCAAAAAAAATTCATTTTCTGCGGAGACTTTGTCATTTAGGCTTAGACGCTTGCAGTGATCAACATGCCATTCATTGTTGCGCCAGAGAACGCCAAACCTCATATCCTTGAGCACACTTGCCTCCAGAACAAAGAACTTGGCCAATTTAATCTCAGATGTGTTGCCTCGGTAGTCGATTAAATCAATTTCTGTAAGATGGAGATCAAGGCATTCGATGAGATTGTTATAGTGCGGCACATTTTTCACTTTCGGGTCTTTTTTTATCTACAAAAGAAGAGAACATATTAGAGCATCTAGCTGTATAAGATTGTCGTGTCATCAAGAGGTACCAATATCATTCGCTCATACGATAGGGTTGGCTGGCTAGTGATATTTTTTCACTCTCTCTTTCTCTTTCCTCTCATTTACCTAGGAGTACGTGAAGAGCTTGGGCATTTGTTGCCTTCCACTATGTGGCCGATGCCATATTTCCCAAAAGTATGCCATATAATACGCATCGATGTCGAATCAAAAGATTTTGGCACCGCTCTCACGATGTGAGAGAGTTGGCATCGTTGTGCACACAGACCCACATGTATAAACAAATCAATCAAACCAACTACACCAGCCTCTCACTCTCCCAATCAAGTGTTTTTTATTGCCTCAATCCTCTCTCTCTCTCTCCCACGCAAGTGTTTTTCATTGCGTGAGTTAATTTGGCACTGGAGCAAAGTAGGTGATCCAGATTGGGGCACCAGGTGAGAAATGGAGGGGCATCGATGCCAAATGCATCACAAGTGAATTTGGCACGTGTTTTGGCCTACATAGTGGAGGGCCGTTATAGCCCACTTTTGTACTACCTCTTATTTAGTATAAAATTTTGACAATAGATTTACGTAAGAAAATGCCAATGCATGTCAATAAAAATTACACCATTTGAAATTATGTTCAAATTCGAATCCAACGATATAGTTCTTAGTGACATGCATTAACATTTTGTCAGTTAAATCTATGGTCAAATTTTGATACTACAAAATAGGAAGAGTAAACCAGGACGGAGGTAGTACTTGCTCTTAGGGTAAACATAGAGTTACTGGAGTAGTCTAAGTTACTTTCCACTATGACTAGCCTAGGCTACTACAGTAGTACAACAAAAAAACGATGTAGGTGATCACATGAGAAAAAATACTAAAAACATTTCTTCCGGTGCAGTGCGTAGATGCGGTTTTGAACACTACGCTTGTCATCGTAATTTGGGAAAATTACAAAAAAATTGAGCTCCGTTGTGATTACCGTTTACTAATATGAAAGAAGTTTCACCTTGATGAGTAGCTTCTCCGTGCACGGAAAGCATGTAAGGAATCCAACAACTTGATCCAGATTGGGGCCGATAGATTTTATTGCCAAGACCTTCACTATGCGCATAGACTGGGTCAAGCTTGTGGGAATCATTTTCTGGAAGACGGTCATAAATACATCAAGAAGAAATTTAAAAATGTGAATTTCAAGAAGACGGAGAAGAAGATGAGTGTTGTACCTGAACGATTATGGATCCAATAAAGAGTTCAGAGAATTTGGCAGACGAGTGCACCAACACTGTCAATTTTGGCGCGTCAATGACCCTGATTTTTGTTGGACCTTCTAGATCCGATACAAGCAATCTCTCAAGGAAAGGCGCATTCTCATTGACCATAATGTGGAACAGCTGGAGTGATCTCTTCCCAATTGATGTCTTGTTGCGGGGCCAGCAAGACACATAAATCCATCGGAGATTCGTCGAGGCGATGTGGAAGCTAATGAACCCGTGGATCTGCTCAAGACGAAGGTACTCGAGCACAGTACAGCTGCGGAGCAGGTGCTCCATAGCCTTCTTCGACATGACAACGTCGAAGAGGTCAAGCTGCTTGAGTTGAGGGAGAAGAAGGGCGGCATTAATCTGGGGAAGATAGCAGGAGCTGAAGCCGGCGTGGCGCAGCATTGGCACAAGGCGGAGCGCGGACAGCGGCAAAGAGCGACATCGTCCAGCTTCAAAGCTGAGCTCCTCGAGCTGATCTAGGGCGGGGGATAAGAACCACTCGTCGAACTTGGGTTGGACCTTGCAGTTGGTACTGAACATGCAGATGTCAAGGCGTCCGGCAGGCCCAGGGTGCGATGAAAGGATCTTGGAGACTACGGCCATGCGTTTGCAATCCCCGTTGTAAACGCAGCTGTCGATGGAGAGGTTGAGGGGGACGCGGCGCCAGAGGGGGCGCAACCGTCAGGAGAGCAGGGCAGTCCGCATGGCATATTTGGTGGAGAGGAGGCCGATGATGACGAGCAGCATGTCATCGGGGAGGCTGCTGATGAAGTCCAGGCTCACCGGATGCGGTTTTGGCTCGAGCCGCCTCTGCTTGTTGGCTGCCTCGCCGTCCATCTCAACCGGCAGCGACGCCGGTGTACACGTGTGCTGGTGTGTGTTGTGTGTTGGGTGTGCGTGAGTGCGTCCTTCTGTGCATGCCGCCGCGCAGTGGTGAATTGTGCGCGAGTGCGTCCTCCATGCGGAAGAAGTGTGTCCTCAATGCGCCCTCAATTTACTAGCATGCGGGGTGCTACCCCGAGTGGTTTCAACTTTGTTTACTTCACCGCATGTCAGATGGGCCTCTAGTTTACTTATTTTCACCCACTGCCACATCAGCCAGCACACGAAGATACAGAACACGAGCTGACAAGGCGCATGTGGACCGGTTGACCGGTCAACTAAACAATATACGGAGCTATACGCTGACATAGTGAGCGTATAATCCATCGGTATAGAGTGTTCGTGTGAGAGGGGAGGCCCATGAGAGATAGCAGAGAGAGAGCTACTCCCTTCGTTCGATAATGTAGTTCCAACATTTTTTTAAATTCAAACTTTTGAAACTTTTACCAAGTTTATAAAGAAATTACTTATATCTACAATACCAAAGATAAATGATAGTATGAAGTAAGTACATGTTGTGATGAATCTAATGATCTTTCCAGATGTAAATGTTTTTCTCCACATATACCTGGTCAAACTTTTCTGAGGTTTGACTTTTCAAAACATCCATATGCTTATGGACGTGAGAGAGTCCCTAACTAGAGAGAGAGTGAACTAGAAAGAGTGAGTGAAAAAGTGTGTGTGCGTGTGTGAAAGAGACATGGACAACACTCGATAAAAGTCGAGAAAAAACATGTGTGTATTATGCAAACATATCACACATGCATCTTCGACAACGGAAGCAAGGTGAGGAGATAGTGTGTGGTTGTTTGCAACAGAGAGAGCAAGACCCCTAGCACGTGGCCAAGAGGGGTCTGACAAACAAGGGTGAGAGGTCGAGAGAGACGTACGGAGAAAATGCAGACATGGGGAGGAGAGAGTGTATGTTTGCCATAGAGAGATCCCCTGGAGATCGTGATGCGACTACGTGGGTGGGAGATCGAGTGACAAGGTGTGTGCGCGATAGAAGATAACCCGAGAGATATCGAGATAGACATATGGATGGAAGGACACAATACGTGTGTTCCTGATGGCTAGTGAGAGATAATCATACTTAGGGGCGAAGTGCTTGTGCCTATGATGGAGTGAGGGATTATGGTACTTATTAGGGGGGTGCGTGTCACATAGAGAGAGAACAAGGGCGAAGAGTGTTGGATGTGTCTATATGTATAGCGCGAGCGAGACATGTGTATGTGTGAACCAGGGAGATATAAAGTTTGAGAGAGATTGAGGAGCCCTAATAAGGCTGAGTGGTGCATCAGATAGCTGAGAGGAGGAAAGAGATATTCCATCCACTCAATAATGCAGTGCATGAAATTTTTTAGAAGTCAAACTTTGGAAACTTTGATCAGGTTTACACAAGTGTTATTGATATCTTCAATACCAAAAATACATCATACGAAACTACATCTCATGGTGAATCTAATGGTATATGTTTGCCATTCCATATGTAATTGTTTTTCTCCACATACATGGTCAAACTTTGTGATGTTTGACTTTTCAATAAATCAATATGCTATGGACCAAGGAGAGTGCCTAAGTCGAGAGAGATCAAGTGCGTGTGAAGGAGAATGAGTAAGTGTGCGAAAACATTATGTTTGTGAAAGAGAAAGTGACAACAAACGATAAATTAGAGAGAGAGAGTGTGTGTTTTTTTTCATTTCTTAGGCGAACATATCGTGCATGCATCTCCGAGATAGAAAAGCAAGGCGAGGAGATACACGAATATAGCTAGTGTGTGATTGTTTGCAACGGAGAGAGACACCCCTATAGCACATGTCCAATGGAGGTCTGGCCAACAAGGAACAAAGGTCGAGAGAGACACATGGAGAACATGGACGCATGGGCAGGGCGAGAGGGTGTTTTTGTGATAGAGAGACCCCCTCGAGATCGTGAGGGGACTATATGGGTGGGAGATTGAGGGAGGTGCGTGCGCGATAGAAAGATGCCCCGAGAGAAATTGAGATAGACCATGCACATGTTTGTGATGGAGACTAAGATTAGCTAGTCATATAGATATAGGGGGGACTGCGTGTGCCTACAATTGAGTGAGAGACCATCATACTTGGCTAGCTACGCATGAGATTGTGTGTGTGTGAGAGATGGAGAGAGAACAAGTGAGAGAGATAGAGTTTTAGATGGGCCTATCGAGTGCGAGTGAGATATGCATGTGTATGTGTGACCCAGGTAGATGGAGAGTTTGAGAGAGAGGGGGAAGAGCTCCGAGACGACAGAGTGGTGCGTGAGAGAGTTACGGGCAACGAGCCAAGGAATTTGTGTGCGCACGATGAGTGAACCCAAGATATCTAGCTTGGACTAGAGAATCATACATATTGTGTGAGAGAGACCTATAGATGGAGTATATATGCATGCAAACTAGAAAGACCCCCCCCCCCCACACACACACACACGCACACACACAAAGAGAGAGAGAGATGGAGAGAAAGATAGAGGACCAACAAGGTTTATGTGTTGGATGCGTGTGACAGAATTGAAGATTGTCGGCAAGAGAGAGAGAGAGCAGGAGTCCGGGAGAGGGGAGGTCGCGTTTTATGCATCAAAGACTGATATAAACCATGTTTCGATATAAACTTGCATTCAAATATTTAAATTGGAGAACATGTTGTCTGCAATCCACACATGAACTTGACTTTCAACATGTTCAACACCTCAATCGTATATCAAACAAGTTCATTAACTTGACTTTCAACATGTTCATGGAGTACTATAATACTGTACAACATGCTATTCGATTGAGGTGTTCAATTTTGGATTTAGTTCACTATTTTGACCCGGTGAATGAGCTATTTCATTGAATCGAGATATTTCATTTTGGGTTTGATTCCCGTTTTTGAGTGGGTCAACTATTTGTCATATAGTAAATCGCTAGCAACGAGCATGTAAAAACACATTACTCCCGAGCATCATCTCTCCATCTAAAAAAGAAGTGGCAAGCTAATATTTCTAAATTTGATTCGAATCGACTTGGTAAGGTAGACGTGGATGCTCGTTCTCCCAAATTTTGAACGAACCATTAAACATCCTCTGTTCAGTGGAATTCGCCCGAGCAAATAAATGGGAGACGCGAAATTACCGTCCTATGTGGGAGACGCATTAATTGGCCCGTTGTGCATTGAGGGTAGGTTCGTAACTTCATCCAAGCGCGCCTTCTCCTCGGCCGAAATGACATGTGCCGAATAATTCATAAACCATGGTCGGCAAAACACGCTCTCCTCGCCCGAAATAGCTCTCGCCACTATTTCAAAACATGCTCTCCTCGTCCGAAATCGCTTGTGCCCACTATATTTCAAAACACGCCCTCCTCGCCCGAAATCGCTCCCGCCCACTATTTGGGGAGAAGCAAAGTTACTCTACTATCCCCGACCCTCAGTACACAGACCCAAGCCGAGAAGCCTAAAGGCAGGGGTAGAACTATAACTCCCCCTCACATTTCAGACAAATGTGTCCTTAAAACATGGTTCCACTCCCCTCCCAATCGCCCCCCCATTCATACCTCGTGGGCGCCAAATCACCTTCTCCGCGGAAGCTCCCTTCTCCCGAGCCGCGAAACCTCATCCCCTCCTCCATGGCGCCCCCACCACACCAATTTCACAGCCGCCCTCCTCCCTAATGCCGGAGATGTTGTCCATTTGCTGTCGTGCACTGGGCCGTGTGCCTCTTACTCCGTGCTGCTGGAGCTGCCTCGACGACGGCCGCGTGAACCGTAATGGAGCCGATTCACCCCCGCTGTTGTTCACTGCGCCGGAGCGGCTCCAACTTTGGATCCGTCCAGAGTCCCGGCGCTGCTTCCCCATAGCCGTCGACCATCGCGACATCGTTGTTTCCCTGCCGCCGGTGGCCACCGCAATCGCGCCGGCCTCACCGACTCGACAACTGGACCTGCCTACTTCACCATGCCGCCAGATAGGTCGCACCCTCATCTCAAATCACTTTATTTAGGCATCAGTTGTCTGAATTTTTATTCTGGGTCAATCGATTCCCAATGGGAAGCAGCACCCCTCAAGGCGGCGGAGCTCCTAGGCTGCCGGTTGGCTGGTGTCTAACGTAAGGGTGCGGGGCCGCAAGTTCACCGCGGAAGCAGCGCTTAGATGGCTATCTTAGAGTTGTGTGGGTTCAAGGTACTGCCGCCGCCTGATCTAGATGATGGGGAGTCTTTTTGGATTGGCCCCGGAGCGGCGCAACCACCGCAGTGCGGTGGGGTGGGGAGAGGGGTTTTGGCCGGGGCCATGGATGGCGGAGGCAAGCTGCTCTGCCGTAGGTCACTGGCTCTTCGGGGAAGATTCCTAACAGTGTCAGCCGGGAGGCACAAGACGGCCATCAAGCCATCCGGCGTAGATCAGACAGTACCAAAATAAAATAAAATCGTGTGACCCCAATTTAGTCTCAGTCAACAGACGTGTGACCACTCTCGTACCTTGTCGTTGATCTCTTAGTGTATTTCTTCAGATCAAAGAGATGTGTCGTTCTTAACATTATGCATTATCTGCATCTTCAGCCACACCGTCTTCCGACTCACCGCAGCTGCTCCAACAAGGGAAGCATACACCAGAAGGGAGCTATAGTCCCCACTCAACAGTTCCCTGCATCGAATGCGCGTGCCCGACATGGACAGCCACAACAACTGCAGGGCCATCGACAAGTCAGCACATGATGCTCACTCCTATGGATGGCGGCCAGATAGGTTGTACCCTCATCTTACTTGTGTGCAACATTTATGGCTTTGTTATTCATCTAAGCATGGAAAATAGATTATCACATTTCACTGTATATTCATGCTGATCTCTTACGGGTCTTGTTCAGGAGTTAACGTTGTTCCATAGTTCAGCTAAGATACTTGTTCTTTAGGTAACGTTGTTCCATAGTTATCATCCATCAGCCAATGCTATCCCACAGGCTGGTGATTATAGTATTATACCACTTCTAGTATTACCTATGTTGTTCTTTAATACTTTTGTGTGCCATCTAGTTAATCTCGAGTACAAACGATACATATTCTGTAGCTTTCATCTGTGTTCTCCCTTTAGTTTTTGAGACCTGTTGCTGCTAGTTAACCCCAGTCCTACTATTTATGTCGTCTCCTACAGGCACTCATTACATAAATCTAACTACTAGTTGTCTTCCATGCATGTCAGATATAATTGCACACACTGATATATCCACAAGAACCTCACGGAGCAATGTAAAGGCCAATAAACTTGATGTCAATGATACCCAATATGATGGAACATGTAAAGGCAGTTCTTCAGAAGACTTGCAGAAAGATGTTGAATCCTCTTCACCCCACAAGGTCCTTGCTCTAACTTGGCCCGTGATATGGGTACAACATGCATATAATGTCCTGGAGTGTATCTACTCTGTTGCAATGCCATGTGCTTAGCATGCTGATCATGCATGTAAATATGTCATGCCTTCCTGTTTTTCAGTACCTATTCCATTCATGATAACATGTTTTCAAATTCAAGTACTGTCATTCTACTCTATCGCAATGCCATCTGCTTAATTTGGACATCATGCTTCTGAATATCTTATGCATTGTTATTCATCAGTATGTACTTCATCTGTCTACCATACCATGTTTTTTACATTGAAGTGTTGTTCTAGTGCTCTGTTGCAATGCCATCTTAGTTTCCCAATCATACACGTGTATGTTGCCTTAGTTTTTCTGTACGTATTTCACTAGCATACAGTTTTACATTCAACTAGTGTTTTTTTACTGTGTTGTCCTGTCGTATCCCTAGCTCTTACACCATACTCCCTCCGTCCGGATTACATGTTGCCGAAATGGATAAAAAAGGATGTATCTAGAACTGAAATACGCCTAGACCCATCCATTTTTTTCGGATGGAGGGAATACATGTCAATATGTCATGCCTTTCTATTCTTCAGTACCTATTCCATCTCTCTGCTGTAGCATGTTTTATAATTGAAGCACCATTCTTCTATACAAGGCATGCAAGGGGAAGACGACTATGTTAGAATCTGAAGGGTTACAAACCAGGTCTTTGCAAAAGATCCAAACGCCAGGAGATAATAAACCAACTCCAGTTTTTATAGATACTGCTCCAGCACAGAGAAACCCAACTCCTACTGATAATAAGCAGATTCCAGTGGCCAAAGAACTAGTCCGCTCCAGTCCAGCAAAAATATGTCAACTCCATTCTAAGAAGCGTGTGCGTATCCTTGCATCATGAAATTTTATAGCATGCTGATCATATTTTCTACATGTTTCTTACCCATCTCTCTTTTAGAAAATAAGCTTAACAGATAGAAGAATTTCTGCACTGGTATCGTCTGTGAGGAAAGATTCTTGCAGGAATTCTCTGTACTCCAATGCAGATGTAAGTACCTGTTGTATATCACTATATTTTTACATCAGCATGTATTTTGTTAATCGGCGTGAATCCAACCTTTATCTGATCTAAATTTAGTTGTAGCAAAATGTATGATTAAAGGCCACAATGTTGATTTTTGTAAGGAAAACTGCCTGGTAGTTTTGCATCCTGAGCTGCATGAGTGTACTATCTCATATCAGTGGGTTTGATTACTTTGGTTCTGCAGTGGGTTTTCAGTGTTTTTTTACTGTGTTGTCCTGTCGTATCCCTAGCTCTTACATCATACTCCCTCCGTCCGGATTACATGTCGCAGAAATGGATAAAACTGGATGTATCTAGAACTGAAATACGCCTAGACCCATCCATTTATTTCCGGATGGAGGGAATACATGTCAATATGTCATGCCTTTCTATTCTTCAGTACCTATTCCATCTCTGCTGTAGCATGTTTTATAATTGAAGCACCATTCTTCTATATAAGGCATGCAAGGGGAAGACGGCTATGTTAGAATCTGAAGGGTTACAAACCAGGTCTTTGCAAAAGATCCAAACGCCAGGAGATAATAAACCAACTCCATTTTTCATAGATACTGCTCCAGCACAGAGAAACCCAACTCCCACTGATAATAAGCAGATTCCAGTGGCCAAAGAACTAGTCCGCTCCAGTCCAGCAAAAGAATGTCAACTCCATTCTAAGAAGCGTGTGCGTATCCTCGCATCATGAAATTTTATAGCATTCTGATCATATTTTCTACATGTTTCTTACCCATCTCTCTTTTAGAAAATAAGGTTAAATGATAGAAGATTTCCTTCATTGGGATTGTATTCGAGGAAAATATCTTGCGGGAATTCTCTATGCTCCAATGCTGATGTAAGTACCTGTTGTATATCACTATATTTTTACATCAGCATGTATTTTGTTAATCGGCGTGAATCCAACCTTTGTCTGATCTAAAATTAGTTGTAGCAAAATGTTAAAGGCGCCAATGTTGATTTTTGTAAAGAAAACTGCCTGGTAGTTTTGCATACTGAGCTGCATGAGTGTACTATCTCATATCATGCACATTACTGAATTGTAGTGCTGCTCTGGTTGCCCATTCATTCATTGTGTCAATGTTGCTTTCGTATTACCTTACCTGGCTGATGATAGCTGTGCCATATTGTGTTAATTTGGTGTTGGCTAGTTGCCCAAACGTTCGTTGTGCCAATGTTGCTTTCCTATTATCTGACTTGGCCAATGATAGCAATGCTAGTGTCTTAATTTGGTGCAGGCTGCTGAAGATAAGAAGACAAACTCTGAAAACAGCAAGGCAACCCCATTGTTTCTTTCCAATAAATCTAGGCCAGGTAATATGCCAATAACTCATGATTATCTGTTTGGTTCCCATCCTAATTTATGTTATGATGCAGTGGTCGAGACACTCTCCACTATCAATAATACAAGCCTGCCAAAATCGCCATCTGAATCTGTTTCAGTATCCTCTGTCTCGAATGCAACGGAAAAATGTATGTTTGTGAACCAATTAATGGCTGAAGGAATGATGGAAATGGTGGAGGAATCAGAGGTGCAGAGTCGTGCGACACAACAACTGATCAATGTTTTCAGATACAGTGTAGCAAAGCAACAAGAACTTGCCCACATGCTTATGGGCGTCATCCGTGCTGAGGTTGCAGATTGTGACGTTGTAGATCGTTAGGTTCTATTCATTTATTTGCACTAGCATCAATCTTTGATTGCCCAGTGGATGTAATTTCCTGTAATATATGCTGGATGTGCAACGTTTTTCCCTGTATGTCGTACCTTTGCTTGATCGGTTTTGGTCCTGTGCATAATTGCTCGTCGTAATGGGCTCAAATTATCTAATTTGGCCTAAAGATATGTACGAACTTTAGTGGGCCCATTAAGTTAATGGGTCGTTACTAGGCCGAAAGTTAATGGTCGGCCCTCTTAACTCCTAGGTCGTTAACAGGTTGACATCAAAGTGGGCAACAGGTGGGCCCAATTGATTTCACGGGCCGTTAACAAGCCATTACCAAGTTCAGGCTACATATGGCACAACTATGCTATGGGTCTTTAGCAGGCCGAAAGAGATAGCGGACTTGTACTGGACCATGAAGAGCATGGGCCGCTAAGAGGCCGAAAGTCAGGTCGTATCATAAATGGCCCAACTATGTTGTGGGCCTTTAGCAGGCCGAAAGAGAAACCGGACTGGTATTCAACCATGAAGGGCATGGGCCGTTAAAAGGCCAAAACTCAGGTCCGACTACAAATGGCCCAACTCATTCATGGTCCGTTAATAGGCTGAAAGGCACACGGGGCCGGGAATTGGCCCAACACTTAAATGGGTCGCTAAAAGTCCAAAACTCAGGTCCGACTACAAATGGCCCAACAGATATATGGGCCGTCACCAGGCTAAAAGACACATCGGGCCGGAAATTGGCCCAACACTTAAATGGGTCGCTAAAAGGCCGAAACTCAGGTCCGACTACAAATGGCCCAACTGATTTATGGGTCGTCAACAGGCTGAAAGACACACCGGGCCAGAAATTAGCCCAATATTTAAATGGGTCGCTAAAAGGCCGAAAGATGTACATCGTGAAAATTGGCCCATCCACTGAATGGGCCGTTAACAGGCCGAAATCTCATCGGGCCGATATTGAGCCCAAATATATAGCGGGTTGTTAACGGGCTCGAACTGACAATGGGTTACAATGGTGTCAAATCTTTAACGGGCCGTTGACGGGCCGAATTGGCACATCTTGTATGGGACGTGGGCTTAAATGGACCTGACACAAGTAGGCCTTATATGGGCCGGCCTGCTATTTTTTACTAGGCTGGCCTTTTTCACCGGAATGGGCCACTGTTGGGCCGTGCCACGTGTCAACCTATCATAGGCGCCTCCTGTCCAATGAGTGGACGACATCTGTCCCAATAGTGAGGCAACACGTGTTTCCTCTGACCAATGATGATTTTACACATGGAAAATCCCCATTGGTTCGGGCTATTAATGGGTTATCGGATCCAAAACCGGACCCGATAGCTTAACGGTGTTCCGTTACGGTGGATGCCACGTGTTGGTCACCCTTGACGAAAGCACTTCTGTGACGCACGATTTATCGTCATGGAAGTGGACACTTCCGTGATGATAATTTTGGTAATGTCATGGAACACTTCTACGACAGCACAAGTATGACTATCTTGATTCTGTCACAAATTTGTCATGGATGTACATGCATGACAGAAAACGTGACCTACTATGACAAACATGTATAATCATGGAAGTGTATTTTTTTGTAGTGTTATATAAGTTGAAGGGGTAGGTTACATGTAGAGTCCAACTCGGATTAAGACTTAAACTATTTCTGACTTCTCATCACGGGCTTCTCTCCATGGGCTTCTTAACGTCTTGGGATTCTTAACGTTTTGGGCTTATTAACCCCATGCGACTCTGTCACAATCTGACTTAAACATCTGGCTTAAACAATCTGCCGGCTTATAATCTGTCGGCTTAAACATCTGGTTTAAACAATCTGCTGGCTTACAATCTGCCGGCTTAACATCTGGCTTAAACAATCTGCCGGCTTAAACATCTAGCTTAAACAATCTGTCGGCTTAACATCTACCGGCTTACCAATGAAACATCAAGTCCCAGCCGGGTCATATCTTTGGATGGGTCATACCGCGGGGTATATCCCCGACATTAGCCCCCAGCTTAATTTGGATTTATCCACATTAAACTGATCATGTAAAACATAAGAACAATTTTAACAGGTTATGCTCCGGGTTAAATATTCTTGTAAGCCGGTACCTGCACATCCTTAATTCCCTGTTATTTCATTCTTCTAGGAAATCCGGGTCAATAAGCCAACTTCATAATCAATTTGCTGACGTTGGTTTCTCCTAGAGAAAAATTGTGAAGAATAATTCATTTGACTCAGCTCCCAATGCTTAAAAATATTAGTCTTGAAATACTCATCTAACCTTCAACTGGCTTAAAGATGAAAAAACTTGCCGGGTTATAAATAGATGATGTCGAGTCATAATTGTTGCCAACGCCGGGTCAAATCTGAGAATTTTGAAAAATTCTCTCCCTCATATCCATATTACCTGTAGCTCCCAAGTCTTGAGCGGAACAAAGTGGTGACTTAAGACTTGCTTCAACATAAATATTACCACTTTGAAGAAATCCATGTTGTTCATCGCAATCACTAGTCAGACCTGAGTATTCCACATATATAGCCCCCAAGTGCCGGGTTGTCATGCTTGCAGCAACCTGGGACTTGAAATTGCTTTATGCTCATAAAAACTTCAACCGGTGTAGCCCCCAAGGGCCGGGTCATTATGCAATAATGAGCAGGGACTTTGTAGGTATGATCATGTAGACTTGAACAGCAATGTGTAGCCCCCAAGGGCCAGCTCATTACGATGTGATGAGTCGGGTCTTCAATAAGGTGAGCAAAAATGACTTTGCATTAGCCCCCAAGTACCATGGTGTATGCTGGCAGTGACATGTGACTTGCATATTTGATGTAATGATGATTTGAGTAATATAGCCCCCAAGTGCGGGGTCGTAAGCTTGCAGCGCTCGAGACTATTCCTTTCATTGTAGAATAAATCATATCCATTAAGAAAATAATAGCCATTGCACTAAAGCGACTTTGAAAACCTCAATTATAATACTGGCTATTGATAACCATAATAAAAATCCAGCCATGTTGGCTATTGAAGATTTGAATAATATAACCCGGTATGAAAACCTCAATCATTCAATATCATCATGAAAATCCAGCCAAGTTGGGCTATTATCATATACTGGCGATTTAAAGTTTGCCATCCTGGCGGGTTGTATAAACCCAAAGTATGCTTCAAATATGAGCCATAAACGGGGCAGCTGGGCCCGACTTACAAAAAACAGAAAACAACAAAAAAGCCAAACACAAAATCAAAAGAGATTCGAGGCTTTTGTAGGCTGCCAAGCCAAAGTATCTTCTTCAATGAAACTAGCCTGAGCCACTGGATTGTTCGTGCTACCGTGAGCCTGACTCACAGTGTGCCCAATCAAGATTTGAACCCTGGATAAAGCCTGGTCTTGCTCAAAGACTTATCAGGAGTACGCGGGGCCAGAGTAACAGTATCATGGGCCGATTTGTCCAAGTTCCAAGGAAGGCGGCTTATGAAGCCTGGATCCATCCTGACTATCTGTAAACCGTGCTCTCGCATGACAAGCTGCCGTTTGAACTTTAATCGAGCTCAGATCTTGGTCGAATGCACCCTAAAGACTGATCGTTAAGAATTCGGTGGGTCAATCAGGATGACCTGATGGAGTTGAAGCAGCTGGTGTATAGGTAGGATGACCCGGTCAGAGTTTGTTCTCTTTGGTCGAATACGCCTATGTTTGAACAAACCTGGTCAAGAGGGTAGTAACGCTATGCTCTCTTTGGTCGAATACGCCTATGTTTGAGCAGGAAGCCCCCAAGTGACATACTTACAAGTGTGGCATTGAGCCAATCAAGAGGGTACCGACAGCTATGTTCTCTTTGGTGAATACACCTATGTTTGAACAGGAAGCCCCCAAGTGACCATATAAGCTTTGGCATTGTGCCGATCAAGAGGGTACTGGCAGCTATGCTCGATGAGCAGGAAGCCCCCAAGTGACCATAATAAGATAAGCCGTAAGGCAGGATACCCATGTTTGAACCGCACATCATGGCAGCAAGTTCTCTTTGGCAACCTTTAATTTTTCTGAGAACTCGAACTTGCGAGAGATTAATTCTTTTTGAACCAGAACTTTAAAGCGGATATTGAGAGTCTCAAAGCTTTGTGAGAAACAGATTTCCCTTGAGCCGGATTTTAAACCGTATATTTGAGAGCTTCAGTGAGAGACAGATTTCTCTTGAACCGGATGTTGAACCGGAATCTTCTTTTTAAGCCAGAAATTTTCTGACGGCCTTTAAATATTCGCTAATGAGGCAGTAGCCTCCGGGACCAGGTTATCTTTCCCTCCATCATCCTGGGGTTCTTCAATTTGCTGAAACTGGCATCATTTACTGAGTCATGTCATCATAGCCCCCGAGTCTTAAGACTACTCGAGGAGTTAGCTTGAGACTCTTCATATTTGACTGTGATATGAAATGACATATAGTTTAACAGCGGATTGCTAAAATATATTGAATCTCGACGGGTTATAGATGACCATGTCCATTGATCAACCGATGTATGCAAGGGCCATAGTTTGATGGTCTCCTTTGCAATTATGAATTCTGCATAAGAATTTACACAAACGAGATTAATTGTTCTCAAAGAAAAAATAATATGTACTAATAAAATAGACTTAGATTGATATCACCTGATTTGTCCGTACAATAGATGATCCATATGTAACGTCCGTAGATAACCTTTCAGTACTGTTACTAAATTTCCTTTGATCCATATGAATTGAGAGTATTTTTACGTTGACCCCCTCGAGGATCCTGCTAGATACTACCACAGTTCCTTTTTACTCATCGGGTCAACTCCTCCTCCTCCTTTATTTATTTTGTCTACATAAGATGAGCAACGTAGAGGATAAAGCGGAGCAACATGAGCAGAACCGATGACGGGGAAGCAGCTTGGTGGCTCACGGGGCGACTTAGAGGCGTCTTGGTGCGCCTGCAGCAGCGGCTTCGTGCAGAATAGGTGCGGCGGCTCAAGCGGTGGCGGTAGTGCGCAGCGAGGGTGGTGGCTCAAAGCAGTAGCTCAGAGGCAGCATAAAGCGAAGGCGGCATACAACAAAGGCGGCCCGCAGTGACGGCTCGGTGATTTGAGGCAGGACGGGCAGGCCCATGGCAACGCAGAGGCGAGTTGCGACTCGAGGTGCAGCGGCTCAGGGGCCGAGAGGCCGTGGGAGATGGCAACCGCAGCGGCGGCTCAGTGAGGGTGCCAGTGGGTCACGGCCCCGGCGGTTTCAATTGAAGGGTGGCTCAGAAGCGCTAGCGACAGAGGCGGAGGCCGAAGCAGCGACTCAGAACTGGCAGAGGCAGTGGCTCGAGGGCAGGTGCGTGTACTGGCTCAAGGCGAAGGTGAGCCCGGCCCAGTGGGTTCCTACAGGGCGACTCTGCTAGGTTGTAGGCGGCTCACAAGCGTGACGGACGACGCGGCAGTAGTAACCCGGCGAGGCACAATAGTGGCTTGGCGGAGGTGACTGGCCAGTGAGGTAGCGGTCGTGGTCACGACACCGCGGCTCTCGAGGATGAGGCGAATCCGCACAATGGCGATTCAAGCAGGCGCGAGAGCGCCCCAGCGGTTCAGTAACGGTGCGAGGCAACGGAGTGAGGGGCCTTAGGGGCGGGTCTCCTGTAACTCGAGAGGCCAACAGGCGGCTAAAGGAGGACCCCGGCGAAGAGAGGCGTCGTGGCAAACCGACTTCCGGGCGCGGTGATGAAGGCGGCGTCATGGAGGGAAAAGTGGGAAGGCGGAGCATGGCGGTTCAGCCATGGTTGTAAGTGGTCGACACCATGGTGAGTAGAGGCGAAGGCAGGCGACGACGTGACTCACCGCGGAGGTGAGGTTGTGAGCGGGGCACACCGGAACTGGTCGGAGCGGCAGCTCGGTCCGGGCACGCGGGCGGCTCAGTGTAGACCGGACCGGTGTGACGCGGAGCAACGCTGGAGCCGGACGGAGCAGCTGCGGCGACTCAGCTACCTGGCGATGTAGAGGCAACGCAACACGGCGGGTTAGTACGCCGGTGAAGGGGACTCCTGGTGGGGCATAAGAGGCACGAGGCCTTGGCGAATTGAAGACGGGTTGAATTCTGAACCGGCAGGCGCGGTTGGTTGAGTGAGGCAGCTCACGACGCTGCTGGAGGAGAGGACCAAGCAGCGCGCGGAGAAGCGATGGGCCAAGCGGCGAGACGAAGGCAGCCCGCGGGCGCGACGAACCAGCAGGCGGCTCAGGAGCCCAGTGGAGCAGCGCTAAGTGTGGGGCAGAGGACCGGAGTGGGGCGCAAAGCGGAAACTCGGCAGAGCGATTTAATCAACAAAGCATGGCTATTTGCTGACTCCCTTGATGAACCACAATGACGGGTCAACGAATTGGGCCACAACGGTGGCTCGCGGCCATTGCAGAGGTGACCCGGCTCGGCGGCGCGGCTAAGTGAGGGGGGCGGTGACGCGGTCATACGCGGAAGGCGGCCAATACAGGTACGCAGAAAACCGGCGGAAGTCGGGCGGCTTGCCAGTGGTTTGGAGGTAGCGCGGTCGCACAGCCGAGTCGGTGAGGTATCTTGAAACTTAGAGCAAAGGCCGGTGATGGAGTTCTTCACGGCGGCTTAACACGGGGCAGCTCGGAGGCGCAGGGCGGCTCTCCGCGGCGGCTCGACGCGGGGAGGCCCTGAGGCAAGCGACAAGGCAGAGCGAAGTAGCGGCTTGGCGCGCGTCCGTGGTGGTGACCCGTGATAACCCACAAGTATAGGGGATCGCAACAGTTTTCGAGGGTAGAGTATTCAACCCAAATTTATTGATTTGACACAAGGGGAACCAAAGAATATTCTCAAGTATTAGCAGCTGAGTTGTCAATTCAACCACACCTAGAAACTTAATATCTGCAGCAAAGTGTTTCGTAACAAAGTAATATGATAGCAGTGGTGATGTGGTAAAAGGTAACGGTAGCAAAAGTAATATTTTTGGTGTCTTATAGTGATTGTAACAATAGCAACGGAATAGTAAATAAGCAAAGAACAATATATGGAAAGCTCGTAGGCAATGGATTTCTACCTGTGTCGGGTTATTAAGACCATGTATTTCTTCAACAGGTGGTAAATTAAGACCATGTATTTCTTCAATAGGAGGTAAATTCTTAACATCTTCAGCTTTAATACCTTTTTCCTTCATAGATTTCTTTGCCTCTTGCATATCTTTAGGACTGAGAAATAGAATGCCCCTTTTCTTCGGAGTTGGCTTAGGAGTTGGTTCAGGAATTGGATCAGGAAGTGTCCAATTATTTTCATTAGTAAACATATTATACAATAGAATTTCAGCTTCATCTGGTGTTCTTTCCCTAAAAACACAACCAACACAACTATCCAGGTGGTCACTGGAAGCATCAGTTAGTCCATTATAAAAGATATAAAGTATTTCATTTTTCTTAAGAGGATGACCAGGCAAAGCATTAAGTAATTGGAGAAGCCTCCCCCAAGCTTGTGGGAGACTCTCTTCTTCAATTTGCACAAAATTATATATTTCCCTTAAAGCAGCTTGTTTCTTATGAGCGGGGAAATATTTAGCAGAGAAGTAATAAATCATATCCTGGGGACTACGCACACAACCAGGATCAAGAGAATTAAACCATATCTTAGCATCACCCTTTAATGAGAACGGAAATAGCTTAAGGATATAATAATAGCGAGTTTTCTCATCATTAGTGAACAGGGTGGCTATATCATTTAATTTAGTAAGATGTGCCACAACAGTTTCAGATTCATAGCCATAGAAAGGATCAGATTCAACCAAAGTAATTATCTCAGGGTCAACAGAGAATTCATAATCCTTATCAGTAACAAAGATAGGTGAAGTGGCATAAGCAGGATCATATTTCATTCTAGCATTCAGAGTTTTTTGTTTTAGCTTAGCTAATAATTTCTTAAGATCACTCCTATCATTGCAAAGCAAGAAAATCTCTAGCAGATTCTTCATCCATAACATAGCCCTCAGGCACAACATAATTCATATCTAGGGGGAGAGTCTTCATCATCACTTTCATCAATATTATCAGTTTCAATAATTTCATTCTCTCTAGCCCTAGCAAGTTGTTCATCAAGAAATTCACCAAGTGGCGCAGTAGTATCAAGCATAGAAGTAGTTTCATCATAAGTATCATGCATAGCAGAAGTGGCATCATCAATAACATGTGACATATCAGAATGAATAACAGGTGTAGGTGTCGCAAGCTTACTCAAAATAGAAGGTGAATCAAGTGCAAAGCTAGATGGCAGTTCCTTACCTCCCCTCGTAGTTGAGGGATAATTTTTTTGTTTTCGCGTCTTTCAAGTTCTTCAAAGTGATAAGCAGATATAAATCCCAAGTGACTCAAAGAATAGAGCTATGGTCCCTGGCAACAGCGCTAGAAAATAGTCTTGATAACCCACAAGTATAGGGGATCGCAACAGTTTTCGAGGGTAGAGTATTCAACCCAAATTTATTGATTCGACACAAGGGGGGCCAAAGAATATTCTCAAGTATTAGCAGCTGAGTTGTCAATTCAACCACACCTGGAAACTTAATATCTGCAGCAAAGTGTTTAGTAGCAAAGTAATATGATAGTAGTGGTAATGGTGGTAAAAGGTAACTGTAGCAAAAGTAATATTTTGGTGTTTTATAGTGATTGTAACAATAGCAACGGAAAAGTAAATAAGCGAAGAACAACATATGGAAAGCTCGTAGGCAATGGATCGGTGATGGAGAATTATGCCGGATGCGGTTCATCATGTAACAGTCATAACCTAGGGTGACACAGAAATAGCTCCAATTCATCAATGTAATGTAGGCATGTATTCCGAATATAGTCATACGTGCTTATGGAAAAGAACTTGCATGACATCTTTTATCCTACCCTCCCGTGGCAGCGGGGTCCTATTGGAAACTAAGGGATATTAAGGCCTCCTTTTAATAGAGTACCGGAACAAAGCATTAACACATAGTGAATACATGAACTCCTTAAACTACGGTCATCACCGGTAAGTATCCCGATTATTGTCACTTCGGGGTTAACGGATCATAAGACATAATAGGTGACTACAGAGTTGCAAGATAGGATCAAGAACTCTCATATATTGATGAAAACATAATAGGTTCAGATCTTAAATCATGGCACTCGGGCCCTAGTGACAAGCATTAAGCATAGCAAAGTCATAGCAACATCAATCTCAGAACATAGTGGATACTAGGGATCAAACCCTAACAAAACTAACTTGATTACATGATAAATCTCATCCAACCCATCACCGTCCAGCAAGCCTACGATGGAATTACTCACGCACGGCGGTGAGCATCATGAAATTGGTGATGGAGGAAGGTTGATGATGACGATGGCGATGGATTCCCCTCTCCGGAGCCCCAAACGGACTCCAGATCAGCCCTCCCGAGAGAGTTTAGGGCTTGGCGGCGGCTCCATATCGTAAAACGCGATGAATCCTTCTCCCTGATTTTTTTCTCTCCCCGAAAGTGAATATATGGAGTCAGGGTTGAGGTCGGTGGAGTGTCAGGGGGCCCACGAGGCAGGGGGCACGCCCCCCACCCGCGTGGACAGGTGGAGCCCCCCCTAACATGGATCTTCCTTCTAGTATTTTTTATATATTCCAAAATAATTCTCCGTTGATTTTCAGGTCTTTCCGAGAACTTTTATTTCTGCACAAAAATAACACCATGGCAATTCTACTAAAAACAGTGTCAGTCCGGGTTAGTTCCATTCAAATCATGCAAGTTAGAGTCCAAAACAAGGGCAAAAGTGTTTGGAAAAGTAGATACGACGGAGATGTATCAACCTAGAGTGGCATCTTAAAGCGGAGCTAGGCGGCCTTCGGCAGGTGCAGTAGTGGAGCAGCAGCGACTTAATGGGTCAAGTAACCAGCTCAAGTCGACGAAGACGGGCGGCTCAACACAGAGGAGCGACGACCGATGGCGGAGGGCAGCGAGGTGGCCAACGGCTCTCCCCCGCTGCAGTTGAGCTGGGCAAAGGAGGCGGCTCATGGTGCAGCCGGAGATGCAGCAGAGGCGGAGGCAAAGCTCCTGCAACCTGGTCTAGATGGTAGTGCAAACTCCAACCAGTTAGTTAATACCGGTCTGACAAGCGATGGTTTGTGCATGTGTCCGTCAGGTAGCTTCAGAGCGAAACAATGCTGGATACGGGCTCTTGTGTATTGATGTAACCCGCAGCAGCGACTAGTCCGACAGACGGTTTTCGTGTAGCGCAGAAAGACTTGTAACGGGACCATAATTTAGATCACTTATGAACTCCTCGTAAGAGTCAACCAAATATTGAACTTTGTGCCTTGATGGGAGTATAGGTAGCGCCAGGTAGGGGCAACTCGCAGTGGCAAAGGTGAGGCTACAGCTACGGCGGGTCAAGTGACGTGAAACTGGCTCAAAGCAACATGGAAGCAGCCGATACGGCTTTTTACATGGTCGGCCTGCTCCTGAGGCCAGACGCTGACGGCTGATGTCACTTGATGTTGCAATAGCGACTCGAAAGCGGAGACTACTCGGAGACAGTCTAGAACGAAGATGCCTCGGAGCCGATCTAAGGCCATGGGACTGACTCGGAGTCTGCTCGCAGAGGTGACGACGGTGCACGACGGCTTGGAGCGAGGCCGAGCAAAGGCAGCGGCTCACGACAATAGAAGTGGCGATGAAAGCCGGCGGCTTGGACCGAAGCAGCGGCAGGTCGTTGATGTTAAACCTCACAGATCGTGAATTTGAACCTATGAACCTAAAGTGGATGCAGATCCTTCCAAGCTGGCTCTTCTTCAACCGAAAAAATGGCGAACTCCTCGAACCCCGGGAGAGATCCCTCCAAGAACTCATCACCACTGTCGCAAGCCCCACGGTGGGCGCCAGCTGTCGTGGAATTGTCACGGTAGATGTCCTAATGAAAGGACTTAGTCGTGAGGCCAACGCATCTATGTGGTAACTTGAGAGGGGTTGAGCGGAATCGAGAGACGCAACACAAGACAAGGGTTTAGACAGCTTCGGGCCCCAGGAAACATCATCCGGTAACAACCCTACATGTTGTTTTTGGCTAGGTCTTATTATGCTCATGAGGGAGTCGCCGTAAGCTGGCTCTCTTAGTTGTGTCTAACCTAGAGATTATTTTCCTCTCCCTCTTGGGGTGCCCTGCCCCTCCTTATATAAGTTGAAGGGGCGGGTTACATGCAGAGTCCAACTCGGATTAAGACTTAAACTATTTCTGACTTCTCATCACGGGCTTCTCTCCATGGGCTTCTTAACATCTTGGGCTTCTTAACGTTTTGGGCTTATTAACCCCAGGCGACTTTGTCACAATCTGACTTAAACATCTGGCTTAAACAATCTGCCGGCTTACAATCTGCCGACTTAAACATATGGTTTAAACAATCTGTCGGCTTAACATTTGGCATAAACAATCTGTCGGCTTAAACAATCTGCTGGCTTATAATCTGCCGGCATAACATCTGACTTAACATCTGTCGGCTTACCAATGAAACACCAAGTCCCAGCCGGGTCATATCTTTGGCCGGGTCATACCGCGGGGTATATCCCCGACACCATAGGAGGCCGACCCTCCCCTCCTCCACTCCTTTATATAGGGGGGAGGAGGGCACCCCATAGACACACAAGTTGATCTCTTAGCCATGTGTGGTGCTCCCCTCCATAGATTTCCACCTCGGTCATATTGTCGTAGTGCTTAGGCGAAGCCCTGCGTCGGTAACTTAATCATCACCGTCAACACGCCGTCGTGCTAACGAAAATCTCCCTCGGCCTTAGCTGGATCTAGAGTTCGAGGGACATCACCGAGCTGAATGTGTGTAGATCATGGAGGTGTCATGCGTTCGGTACTTGATCGGTTAGATTGCGAAGACGTTCGACTACATCAACCGCGTTACTTAACGCTTCCGCTTTCGGTCTACGAGGGTACGTAGACACACTCTCCCCTCTTGTTGCTATGCATCCCTGATCGTAGGAAATTTTATGAAACATTGTGTTCCCCAACACATGTTGCTCTCACTGAGCTTGGACATCGGGATGCCCATCCCTTGAAGGGTCTCAGCATATAGAATGTTCAAACCACTGCCACCATCCATCAGAACCTTGGTCAGTCGGGTGCCTCCAACAACTAGGTCGACCACCAACGCTTGCCGCCCGGGGGTAGCAACGTGCGCTGGGTGATCGGACTGGTCGAATGTAATGGGAGTTTTTGACCACTTCAAATACGTCGTAGTTGCCGAAGCAACCATGTTCACTTCTCTATTGATAACTTTCAGTCGACTTTTGCTCTCGATGTCAGCAAAAATTACTAAAGTAGCATTGACATTGGGGTAACCATCATCTTCCTCTTTATCCTCTTCCTTATCAGATTCCTTCTCCTTCTCACTGGGTTGACCTTCCCGGAAACTCTGAATTAGGAGTCGACATTGTCGAGTGGTATGCTTGGGCAGAATCAAGTTACCCTCTTCATCTGTTTTGGTGTGTATGTGACACGGCAAATCCAGAACATCATTTTCCGCCTGATCTTTCACTTTTTTGGGGATCCATGGCCCTTTGGGCTTTCCCTTGAACTTCCCTTGATTCCAAACTGTAGCCTCAGTAGGACCTACAGGTTCAGCCTTGCATTTCTGCTTCCGACTGGAATTTCCTCCTCCTCCTTTGTCTTGGGCGACTGGTTTATTCTTGCCACTACGGAGTCAGTCTTCTTCTTCACCATTAGCGTACCAAGTGGCTATTTCCATCATTCGGGCGAGGGACGTGTCTCCTGACACGCCGAATTTTAGGTTGAGCTCTCTGTATTGGACGCCCTCTTTGAAGGCGTGAACTGCTTGGTGCTCTAACACATTTTCTACAGTATGATGAAGAGTAGTCCATCTGTGGATGAAGTCTCTCAAAGTTTCATTCTGTTTCTGAATGCAGTGTTGCAATTCAGTCAGTCCAACAGGTCACTTGCAGGTGCCCTTGAATGCTTTGATAAACACTCAGGCCAACTCTTCCCAGCTGAAAATACTTCCAGGGGCCAACTGATTCAACCAAGCTCTTGCTGAACCCTCGAGCATCAGGGGGAGGTGCTTCATGGGTACATCATCGTTGCCACTTGGTAATCTTCCAGCCAAGTGTCAGGCTTCGACTCACCGATGAATTTACTCACGCTCATTGCCAACCTGAAGTTGGGAAGGATCTCGGCAGCTCAAATGGCTCTACTAAAACATTCAGGCCCAGAAACATGTACTTTGCTATCACTCAAACAGTTCCTGTCTTGTCCTTCTCTGTGTGCCCGACCCCTATCGACCAATCCTTGTACGAGAAGCGATCTCGCATCAAACCCAGCCTCTCTTGGGTCGACTGGAGCTCTCCGCTCATCACCATACGGGCGCCTGTCATCATACCGCCGAGGCACGTATGATCCGCCCCTCGGAGCGGGCGTAGGCACTCGACGGAGGTCATCACGGGCGTACCAATGATCATACTGTCCGTGGCCGCGATCCAGGTACTAATCCTGGCGGTGTCCACGATCTTCACGCCACAGAGGCGATCTTGGACTGTGTGTCGACTGAATTGTGTCTGCAACCATAGATCTGCTATGGATCTTGTTGCGCGACTGAGAAACAGCTGAGTGTTGCTCACCCGCTGCTCGGAGCAGCACTCAGATCTGCAGCAAACTGATGTCTACTACGCAACTTTATTCTTGTAGACACGTGTTGGGCCTACAAGCGCAGAGTTTTGTAGGATAGTAGCAATTTTCCCTCAAGTGGATGACCTAAGGTTTATCAATCTGTCAGAGGTGTAGGATGAAGATGGTCTCCCTCAAACGACCATGCAACCAAATACAAGCAATCTCTTGTGTCCCCAACACACCCAATATAATGGCAAATTGTATAGGTGCACTAGTTCGGCGAAGAGATGGTGATAAAAGTGTAATATGGATAGTAGATATTGGTTTTTGTAATCTGAAATTATGAAAACAGCAAGGTAACTAATAGTAAACGGGCACAAAAACGGTATTGCAATGCTTAAGAACAAGGCCTAGGGTCCGTACTTTCGCTAGTGCAATCTCTCAACAGTGCTAACATAGTTGGATCATATGATTATCCCTCAAAGTACAACAAAGAATCACCCCCGAGTTCCTATTAGCAGAGAACAAAAGGTAGGAATTGTTTGTAGGCTGCGAAGCCACCTCAAAGCTATTCTTTCTGATCGATCTATTCAAGAGTTCATACTAAAATAACACAAAGCTATTGTTTCCGTTCGATCTATCCTAGAGTTCGTACTAGAATAACACCAAAGCATATTCATATTCAAGGTACTCAATCCACACAAAGAACTATAAAGAGACCCCGAAGTTTCTGTCGGAGAAAAACGTGCATCAACCCCTATGGATTACCCCAATATCACCGCGGGAATCCGCGAGTTGAATGCCATAACATATATCAAGTGAATCAATAAGATACCCCAATTGTCACCTCAAGTATTCATACTGCAAGACATATATCATGTGTTCTCATCTCTGAATATTCAATCCGACATGACAAAACTTCAAAGGGTAAAGATTCAATCCATCACAACAAGACTATAGAGGGAGTATAGAGGGGAGAACCATCATATGATCCCACTATATTAACAAAGCCCATGGTATAGAACATGAGAGAGAGAGAGAGAGATAAATCACATAGCTACTGGTACAAACCCTCAGCCCCGAGGGTGGACTACTCCCTCCTCATCGTGGTGTCCGACGGGATGATGAAGATGGCCATCGGAGATGATTCCCCCCTCCGGCAGGGTGCCAGAACGGGTCTAGATTGGTTTCCGGTGGCTACAGAGCCCTGCAGCGGCGGAACTTCTGATCTAGGTTAACCCCGAGGTGTTTCGAAATATTTGGAAATTTATAGTGCAAAGAAGGGGTACGGGAGGCCACCGAGGTGGGAACAACCCACCTGGGCACGCCATGGTGGGTTGTGCCCCCCTCGGGGCACCCCCTAGGTGCAGCTCTGGCCCAATAGGTTCCTTCTGGTCCAAAAAAATCTCTGTAAAGTTCCGTTACATTTGGACTCCGTTTGATATTGATTTCCCGCGATGTAAAAGCAAGCAAAAAATAGCAACTAGCACTAGGCACTGGGTTAATAGGTTAGTCCCAAAAATGATATAAAGTTGCTATAAAATGATTGTAAAACACCCAAGAATGATAAAATAACAGCATGAATACTTCATAAATTATAGATACGTTGGAGACGTATCAGCATCCCCAAGCTTAATTCCTACTCATCCTCGAGTAGGTAAATGATAAAAGAAATAATTTATGAAGTGTGAATGCTAGCAAAGTGCATAAGTTTGATCATTGGTAATTTGAATCACTTTTCCTAGCATCATAACAACAATTATTTCTTATGAAACTTCTCATGTCATAGTAGCAACCAATTCACATATTAAGGTTCAAACAATGAATTCTCTTGAAACTCAACAACCTATGTTCTTAGTCACCAAGCAATTGCAATTCAACTTATTCAACAGAGTTTAAGTAAGAGCTCCACATACTCAACCATCATATTGTCTTCTATGATTGCTAACACTCACCGCATACACATGAGCAAAACGTTTCAACCGAACACATAGAAAGATAGGGGCTTATTGTTTTGCCTCCCAACATATTCACCTCAAGGGTGATGTCAACAATAATAACTCATGCTACACATATTCAACTGGACATATGTGCCTAGATCTTTCCTCACCATATGATGCTTGCCAAAAGAGAAAATAAAAGGAATATAGAGGAATACTTTGACTCTTTTCATAAAAGTAAATACTGAAAAGTAAAAGATAGGCCCTTTGCAGAGGGAAGCAGAGGTTGCCATGCGCTTATTTGTTTGTATGCTCAACCCCTTAGTGCAAAAGAACGTCACGTTGTATTGCCCCTTATGATAGCAATCTTTATTATGCAGTCCATCGCTTTTATTACTTTGCCATCACAAGTTCGTATACCGCTCAATTTTCTCTTACACTAGATGATCTCACACTTTTAGAAGCAATTTTTATTGCCTTATTGCACCGATGACAACTTACTTGAAGGATCTTGCTCAATCCTTAGGTAGGTATGGTGGACTCTTGAAAATAAGATTTGGGTTTAAGGGTTTTTGGATGCACAAGTAGTATCTCTACTTGGTGTGGAATTTTTGGCTAGCAAAGATGGGGGGGGGGGGCAAGCACCACATGTTGAAGGATCTATGACAATATAACTTCTATGTGAATATGAACAAACATAAATCATTACGTTGTCTTCCTTGTCCAACGTAAACAATTTTGGTATATAATATTTTGATGTGGGCTCACAATCACAAAAGATTTCCATGATAGTGTATTTGCATGTGAAAGTTCTCTTCCTTATACTAATTATTCATGAATTGCTTGTATGACCAATATTGTGATTGTCAAGCCTCAAAGGATTTCACTTTCTAAACCTAATGTGAAGCTACCACTAGGCATGATATTATTTCAACTTCATGACATTAAATTTATTCAACAATTTACTCATAGGATATAAGTGAAGCACAAGAGTAAATGACATAGAAAAGAGCTTCATTGACGGGATGTGAATGCCGCTTACCTAGCCTCCCTGGTAACTATTTGAGGACTCTATTTTATTTAAATACTTTCGGATCTAAGTATCTTATTAAAACATCAAGTAAAATGAAAATAAAATGACATTATAAGAATAGCACACATCATGTGAAGAAGCAAAAACTTAGGCTCAATCGATACTAACCGATAATTGTTGAAGAAGAAAGGTGGGATGCCTACCGGGGCATCCCCAAGCTTAGATGCTTGAGAATTCTTTAAATATTATTTTTGGGTGCCTTGGGCATCCCCAAGCTTGAGCTTTTGTGTCTCCTTAATTCCTCTCATATCACGGGTTTCCTAAATCTCAAAAGCTTCATCCACACAAAACTCAACAAGAACTTGTGAGATAAGTTAGTATAAACCAATGCAAAAACCTTATCATTCTATAATGTAGCAAATCACTAAAATTATTGTTAAACATTGAATACTAAATGCCTCTGCATATTTAATACTCCTATCCTCAAATAGAATCATTAAACAAGCAAACATATGCAAACAATGCAAACATAACAGCAATCTGCCAAAATAGTACACTCTGTAAAGAATGCAAGAGTATCAATAATTCCCTAACTCCAAAAATTATGAAAAATTATCACATTGAATAAAATTTATCAGAGATAATTTTGCAAAAAGTTTCAGCATTTTATCACATTCTGACTTTTCTAAGGGATTTTTGCAACAGCGGTAAACTTTCTGTTTTCAAACAGCAACATGTATACTTGCAAAATAAGCATGGCAAAGGCTATCATTGCCACTTTTATTGAAATAAAATATGCTAAATATTATTCTAAATAACAGCAAGCAAATCCTAACAAAATAAAATGATGCTCCAAGCAAAACACATATCATGTGACGAATGAAAACATAGCTCCAAGTAAGGTTACCGATAATGTTGGAGACGAAAGAGGGGATGCCTTTCGGGGCATCCCCAAGCTTAGTTGCTTGGATCTTCCTTGGATATTACCTTGGGGTGCCTTGGGAATCCCCAAGCTTAGGGTCTTGTCAGTCCTTATTCTCCTCATATCGACATCTCACTCAAAACTTGAAAACTTCAATCACACAAAACTTAACGGAACTTTGTGAGATAGGTTAGTATGATAAAGAGCAAATAATTTCACTTTGGTACTATCAAAGACAAGATTCATAATTGTTCTCACACAATTCCTACTGTATCATATCATTTCCACAATTTATATTGAGCAATATAAGCCATAGAAACTAGGAAACAAGCAAACTACACATTGAAAACAGAATTTGTCAAAAACAGAACAGTCTGTATTAATCTGCACTCAAACCATACTTCTGCTACTCCAAAAATTCTGAAACATTAGGAAAAGCTGAGAAATTTGTCAATTAATCTTTTGTAAAAAGAATCAGCATTTTATCACGCTTCTGTTAAAAATGAGAATTGTTTTCCTGAGCGCAAAAGTTTCTGTTTTTCAGCAAGATCAAATCAACTATCACTGTAAGCCAGCCCAAAGCTCTTACTTGGCACTTTATTTAAACAAAAGCAATAAACATGATTACTACAATATCATAAGCCCGTGAACACACAAAAACAGTAGTTAAAAGTGTTGGGTTGTCTCCCAACAAGCAATTTTCTTTTATGCCTTTTAAGCTAGGCATGATGATTTCGATGATGCTCGCATAAAAGATAAGAACTGAAACATGAAGAGGGCATCAAGAAGCATAAGAGTAGCACATTTAGGTCTAACCCACTTCCTATGCATAGGGATTTTGTGAGAAAACAACTTATGGGAACAAGAATCAACTAGCATAGAAAGGCAAAACAAGTGTAACTTCAAAACAGTCAACACATAGAGAAGAAACTTGATATTATTGAGATATGTAAGGGCATAAGTTCCTTTCTCATAATAATTTTCAGAGGCATCATGAATGAATTCAACAATATAACCATCACATACATCACTCTTTTCATGATGCACAAGCATAGAAGATTTATCACTCTTTATGGCATAGATGTCATCATAATAATAATCATAGATAGCAACTTCATTGTCATAATCAATTGAAACCTCTTCCAAAATAGTGGATGTATCACTAAATAAAGTGATGAGCTCTCCAAATCCACTTTCATCAATATTGTAAGAAGATTCAACACCCTCCAAAATGGTGGGATCACTACTACCTAGAGTTGACTGATGTCTACTACACAACCTTCTTCTTGTAGACATTGTTGGGCCTCCAAGTGCAGAGGTTTGTAGGACAGTAGCAAATTTCCCTCAAGTGGATGACCTAAGGTTTATCAATCCGTAGGAGGCATAGGATGAAGATGGTCTCTCTCAAGCAACCCTGCAACCAAATAACAAAGAGTCTCTTGTGTCCCCAACACACCCAATACAATGGTAAATTGTATAGGTGCACTAGTTCAGCGAAGATATGGTGATACAAGTGGTATATGGATAGTAGATAATAGTTTTTGTAATCTTAAAATATAAAAACAGCAAGGTAATGAATGATAAAAGTGAGCGTAAACGGTATTGCAATGTGTTGAAACAAGGCCTAGGGTTCATACTTTCGCTAGTGCAAGTTCCCTCAACAATAATAACATAATTGGATCACATAACTATCCCTCAACATGCAACAAAGAGTAACTCCAAAGTCACTAATAGCAGAGAACGAATGAAGAGATTATGGTAGGGTACGAAACCACCTCAAAGTTATTCTTTCCAATCAATCCGTTGGGCTATTCCTATAAGTGTCACAAACAGCCCTAGAGTTCGTACTAGAATAACACCTTAAGACACAAATCAACCAAAATCCTAATGTCACCTAGATACTCCAATGTCACCTCAAGTATCTGTGGGTATGATTATACGATATGCATCACACAATCTCAGATTCATCTATTCAAGCAACACATAGAACCTCAAAGAGTGCCCCAAAGTTTCTACCGGAGAATCACGACGAAAACGTGTGCCAACCCCTATGCATAGGTTCATGGGAGGAACCCGCAAGTTGATCACCAAAACATACATCAAGTGAATCACGTGGTATCCCATTGTCACCACGGATACGCACGGCAAGACACACATCAAGTGTTCTCAAATCTTTAAAGACTCAATTCGATAAGATAACTTCAAAGGGGAAACTCAATCCATTACAAGAGAGTAGAGGGGGGAAGAAACATCATAGGATCCAACTATAATAGCAAAGCTTGCGATACATCAAGATCGTATCACCTCAAGAACACGAGAGAGAGAGAGAGGGAGATCAAACACATAGCTACTGGTACATACCCTCATCCCCGAGGGAGAACTACTCCCTCCTCGACATGGAGAACACCGGGATGATGAAGATGGCCACCGGAGAGGGAATGCCCCCTCCGACAGGGTGCCAGAACGGGTCTAGATTGGTTTTCGGTGGCTACGGAGGCTTCTGGCGGCGGAACTCCCGATCTATTGTGTTCCCCGATCGTTTTAGGGTATATGGAGATATATAGGAGGAAGAGGTACGTCAGGGGAGCCACAAGGGGCCCACGAGGGTGGAGGGCACGCCCAGGGGGTGGGCGTGCCCCCCTACCTCGTGGCTTCCTCGAAGCTTCCTTGACGTGGACTCCAAGTCTCCCGGGTTGCTTTCCTTCCAAAAAAAAGTTCCGTGAAGTTTCAGGTCAATTGGACTCCGTTTGATTTTCCTTTTCTGCGATACTCTAAAACAAGGAAAAAATAGAAACTGGCACTGGGCTTTAGGTTAATAGGTTAGTCCCAGAAATAATATAAAAGTGTATAATAAAGCCCATAAACATCCAAAGTTGATAATATAATAGCATGGAACAATCAAAAATTATAGATACGTTGGAGACGTATCAGCATCCCCAAGCTTAATTCCTGCTCGTCCTCGAGTATGTAAATGATAAAAACAGAATTTTTGATGTGGAATGCTACCTAACATATTTATCCATGTATTTCTCTTTATTGTGGCAAGAATATTCAGATCCATAAGATTCAAGACAAAAGTTTAATATTGACATAGAAACAATAATACTTCAAGCATACTAACTAAGCAATCATGTCTTCTCAAAATAACATGGCCAAAGAAAGTTCATCCCTACAAAATCATATAGTTTAGTCATGCTCCATTTTCGTCACACAAGAATGCTCTCATCATGCACAACCCCGATGACAAGCCAAGCAATTGTTTCATACTTTAGTAATCTCAAACTTATAAACCTTCACGCAATACATGAGCGCGAGCCATGGACATAGCACTATGGGTGGAATAGAATATGATGATGGGGGTTATGTGGAGAAGACAAAAAATAAGAAAGTCTCACATCAACGAGGCTAATCAATGAGCTATGGAGATGCCCATCGATTGACGTTAATGCAAGGAGTAGGGATTGCCATGCAACGGATGCACTAGAGCTATAAATTATGAAAGCTCAACAAAAGAAACTAAGTGGGTGTGCATCCAACTTGCTTGCTCACGAAGACCTAGGGCACTTGAGGAGGCCCATTGTTGGAATATACAAGCCAAGCTCTATAATGAAAAATTCCCACTAGTATATGAAAGTGACAAAACAAGAGACTCTCTATCATGAAGATTACGGTGCTACTTTGAAGCACAAGTGTGGCAAAGGATAGTAACATTGTCCCTTCTCTCTTTTTCTCTCATTTTTTGGGACTTCTCCTTTTTTATGGCATTTCTCTCTTTTTTGGGGGGCCTTCTTTTTTTATGGCCTTTCTTTTTTTATTCCTCGCTTGGGACAATGCTCTAGAAAATGATGATCATCACACTTCTATTTACTTACAACTCAAGAATTACAACTCGATACTTAGAACAAGATATGACTCTATATGAATGCCTCCGGCGGTGTACCGGGATGTGCAATGACTCAAGAGTGACATGTATGAAAAATTATGAACGGTGGCTTTGCCACAAATACGATGTCAACTACATGATCATGCAAAGCAATATGACAATGATGATGCGTGTCATAATAAACGGAACGGTGGAAAGTTGCATGGCAATATATCTCGGAATGGCTATGGAAATGCCATAATAGGTAGGTATGGTGGCTGTTTTGAGGAAGATATAAGGATGTTTATGTGTGAAAGAGCGTATCATATCACGGGGTTTGGATGCTCCGGCGAAGTTTGCACCAACTCTCAATGTGAGAAAGGGCAACGCACGGTACCGAAGAGGCTAGCAATGATGGAAGGGTGAGAGTGCGTATAATCCATGGACTCAACATTAGTCATAAAGAACTCACATACTTATTGCAAAAATCTAGAAGTCATCAAAAACCTCGGCACTACGTGCATGCTCCTAGGGGGATAGATTGGTAGGAAAAGACCATCGCTCGTCCCCGACCGCCACTCATAAGGAAGACAATCAAATAACACCTCATGTTTCAAATTTGTTACACGACGTTTACCATACGTGCATGCTATGGGACTTGCAACCTTCAACACAAGCACTTCTCAAATTCACAACTACTCAACTAGCACGACTTTGATATTATTACCTCCATATCTCAAAACAATAATCAAGCATCAAACGTCTCTTAGTATTCAATGCACTTATATGAAAGTTTTTATTATACCCATCTTGGATGCCTATCATATTAGGACTAGATTCATAACCAAAGCAAACCACCATGCTGTTATAAAGACTCTCAAAATAATATAAGTGAAGCATGCGAGTTCATCTATTTCTTCAAAATAAAACTACCACCATGCTGTTATAAAGACTCTCAAAATAATATAAGCGAAGCATGAGAGTTCATCTATTTCTTCAAAATAAAACTACCACCATGCTCTAAAAGATATAAGTGAAGCACTAGAGCAAGGACAAACTACTCCAAAAGATATAAGTGAAGATCAATGAGTAGTTGAATAATTATGCAACTATGTGAAGACTCTCTAACATTTAAGAATTTAAGATCTTGATACTTTATTCAAACATCAAGCAAAACAAAATGAAATAAAATGACGCTCCAAGCAAAACGCATATCATGTGGCGAATAAAAATATAGCTTCAAGTAAAGTTACTGATGAACGAAGACGAAAGAGGGGATGCCTTCCAGGGCATCCCCGAGCTTAGGCTCTTGGTTGTCCTTTAATATTACCTTGGGGTGCCTTGGGAATCCCCAAGCTTAGGCTCTTGCCACTCCTTATTCCATGGTCCATCGAATCTTTACCCAAAACTTGAAAACTTCACAACACAAAACTTAACAGAAAACTCGTAAGCTCCATTAGTATAAGAAAATAAATCACCACTTCAAGGTACTATAATTAACTCATTCTTTGTTTATATTGGTGTTAAACCTACTGTATTCCAACTTATCTATGGTTTATAAACTATTTTACTAGCCATAGATTCATCAAAATAAGCAAACAACACACGAAAAACAGAATCTGTCAAAAACAGAACAGTCTGTAGTAATCTGGATCAAACGTATACTTCTGTAACTCATAAAATTCTCAAATAAATTGCTGGACTTGAGGAATTTATCTATTAATCATATGAAAAAGTAATTAACTAAATATAACTCTCCAAATAAAAATGGCAGCAATTCTCGTGAGTGCTAAAGTTTCTGTTTTTTACAGCAAGATCAACAAGACTTTCCCCAAGTCTTCCCAACGGTTCTACTTGGCACAAACACTAATTAAAAGCATAAAACCACATCTAAACAGAGGCTAGATACATTATTTATTGCTAAACAGGAGCAAAAAGCAAGGAACAAAAATGAAGTTGGGTTGCCTCCCAACAAGCGCTATCATTTAACGCCCCTAGCTAGGCATGATGATTTCAATGATGCTCACATAAAGGATAAGAATTGAAACATAAATAGAGCATCATGAATAATATGACTAACACATTTAAGTCTAACCCACTTCCTATGCATGGGGATTTTGTGAGCAAACAACTTATGAGAACAATAATCAACTAGCATAGGAAGGCAAAACAAACATAACTTTAAAACTTTAAGCACATAGAGAGGAAACTTGATATTATTGCAATTCCTACAAGCATATATTCCTCCCTCATAATAATCTTCAGTAGCATCATGAATGAATTCAACAATATAACCAGCACCTAAAGCATTCTTTTCATGATTTACAAGCATAGAAATTGTATTACTCTCCTCACAAGCAAAATTCTTCTCATGAATAATAGTGGGAGCAAACTCAACAAAATAATTATCATGTGAGGCATAATCCAATTGAAAACAAAAATCATGATGAGAAGTTTCATGGATATCATTATTCTTTATAGCATACAATTCATCACAATAATAATCATAGATGGAAACTTTGTTCTCATAATCAATTGGAACCTCTTCCGGAATAGTGGAATCATTACTAAATAAAGTCATGACCTCTCCAAATCCACTTTCATCAATATAATCATCATAAACAGGAGGCATGCTTTCATCATAATAAATTTGCTCATCAAAACTTGGGGGACGAAAAATATCATCTTCATCAAACATAGCTTCCCCAAGCTTGTGGCTTTGCATATCATTAGCATCATGGATATTCAAGGAATTCATACTAATAACATTGCAATCATGCTCATCATTCAAATATTTAGTGCCAAACATTCTAATGCATTCTTCTAGCATTTGAGCACAATTTTCCTTTCCATCATACTCACGAAAGATATTAAAAAGATGAAGCGTATGAGGTAGACTCAATTCCATGTTTTTTTCTTTTATAAACTAAACTAGTGATAAAACAAGAAACTAAAAGACTCGATTACAAGATCTAAAGATATACCTTCAAGCACTCACCTCCCCGGCAACGGCACCAGAAAAGAGCTTGATGTCTACTACACAACCTTCTTCTTGTAGACGTTGTTGGGCCTCCAAGTGCAAAGGTTTGTAGGACAGTAGCAAATTTCCCTTAAGTGGATGACCTAAGGTTTATCAATCTGTAGGAGGCGTAGGATGAAGATGGTCTCTCTCAAGCAACCCTGCAACCAAATAACAAAGAGTCTCTTGTGTCCCCAACACACCCAATACAACGGTAAATTGTATAGGTGCACTAGTTCGGCGAAGAGATGGTGATACAAGTGGTATATGGATAGTAGATAATAGTTTTTGTAATCTGAAAATATAAAAACAGCAAGGTAACGAATGATAAAAGTGAGCGTAAACGGTATTGCAATATGTTGAAACAAGGCCTAGGGTTCATACTTTCGCTAGTGCAAGTTCCCCCAACAATAATAACATAATTGGATCACATAACTATCCCTCAACATGCAAAAAGGAGTCACTCCAAAGTCACTAATAGCGGAGAACGAACGAAGAGATTATGGTAGGGTACGAAACCACCTCAAAGTTATTCTTTCCAATCAATCTTTTGGGCTATTCCTATAAGTGTCACAAACAGCCCTAGAGTTCGTACTAGAATAACACCTTAAGACACAAATCAACCAAAACCCTAATGTCACCTAGATACTCCAATGTCACCTCAAGTATCCGTGGGTATGATTATACGATATGCATCACACAATCTCAGATTCATCTATTCAACCAACACATAGAACCTCAAAGAGTGCCCCAAAGTTTCTACCAGAGAATCATGACGAAAACGTGTGCCAACCCCTATGCATAGGTTCATGGGCGGAACCCGCAAGTTGATCACCAAAACATACATCAAGTGAATCACGTGGTATCCCATTGTCACCACAGATACGCACGGCAAGACATACATCAAGTGTTCTCCAATCATTAAAGACTCAATCCGATAAGATAACTTCAAAGGGGAAACTCAATCCATTACAAGAGAGTAGAGGGGGAAGAAACATCATAGGATCCAACTATAATAGCAAAGCTCGCGATACATCAAGATCGTATCACCTCAAGAACACGAGAGAGAGAGAGAGAGAGAGAGAGAGAGATCAAACACATAGATACTGGTACATACCCTCATCCCCGAGGGAGAACTACTCCCTCCTCGACATGGAGAACACCGGGATGATGAAGATGGCCACCAGAGAGGGATTTCCCCCTCCGGCAGGGTGCCGGAACGGGTCTAGATTGGTTTTCGGTGGCTACAGAGGCTTCTGGCGGCGGAACTCCCGATCTATTGTGTTCCCCGATCGTTTTAGGGTATATGGAGATATATAGGAGGAAGAGGTACGTCAGGGGAGCCACAAGGGGCCCACGAGGGTGGAGGGCGCGCCCAGGGGGTGGGCGCGCCCCCCTACCTCGTGGCTTCCTCTAAGCTTCCTTGACATGGACTCCAAGTCTCCCGGGTTGCTTTCCTTCCAAAAATAAGTTCCGTGAAGTTTCAGGTCAATTGGACTCCATTTGATTTTCCTTTTCTGTGATACTCTAAAACAAGGAAAAAACAGAAACTGGCACTAGGCTTTAGGTTAATAGGTTAGTCCCAAAAATAATATAAAAGTGTATAATAAATCCCATAAACATCCGAAGTTGATAATATAATAGCATGGAACAATCAAAAATTATAGATACGTTGGAGACGTATCATTGACACTCTTCCAAACCCACTTTCATCAACGTAATCATCATAAATAGGAGGCATGCTATCATCATAATAAATTTTCTTATCGAAAGTAGAAGGAATCAAAGGATCATATTCATTAAGCAAAGCATCCTGAATCTTAGGACAAACATTATTTCCAGCAAATAAATCTTCAAACATATCATACTCATCAAACATAGCATCCCCAAGCTTGTGGTTTTGCATATCATCACAATCATTCTTATCAATAGCATGAATGTCACAACTAGTATAGCAAACATTATTATTATATTCTTCCAAGCAAGTGCTAAAAAGTTTTTCAAGATCATAAGGGATATCATTGTCTTTCCAATCATAATCATTACAAAAAGTAGTAGGTATCACAAAATCATACTCAATATCATCATCCTCCATCAACATGTTTGATTCACTTTCATGAGGCACAATGGTGATAGGAGCAACATTATTTGGGAGAGATACCTTTTTACCTCTACTCTTTCTTCTTTTCTTCTTCTTCACCACATCATGTGTGGGTTTAATTGATTCTTTCAAACTTCTTGTTGAAGATATTGATTGAATAGGAAGCTCCTCCTCATTACCTGATTCATCATAGTAAACACTAGGAGGGTAATGGGAAACATTTTCCCTTTCATTAGTACTCTCTTCATATTCCTTTTGTTTTCTTGACTTTATATATTTGGCAATATAAGGATTCTCAATGCAATTTACCGTACAAAACATATAAATTTCCTCTAGATCAAAATCAAGAAATCTCTCAAGATTAAATTTTGAAATACCCTTAGTTATACATTTCATTTCTTCACACCCCAAAAGAAGACTAAGCTCTTTATGATGCTCAAGGGTAATCAAGTTATCACAATTTTTGGACACGATTTGATCATGAAAGAATTTTCATTGGAGATTTAAATGACCACGTTCATTGCAAAGTTCACAAGGATGGCGAAAAAAATTAAATCTTTTGGCACAATCATCTAGCCTCTCTTGCAACCTTTTTTGTTTCCAAGTATTTATGCTTCTTGCAAAATCTATCTTCCCTTTTTGGTGTGCAATTGCACTCCCAATTCACTCCGCAAAAAGTGACATGCTTATAAGAAACATTTTTGTCATGACTTGTGCAATCATCATTAGCATTTTGGATATTCAAATAATTCATACTAACAACATTGCAATCATGCCCATCATTCAAATATTTTGTGCCAAGCATTTTATTGACTTCTTCTTCTAACAATTGAGCACAATTTTCTGAACCATCATTTTCAAGAAAGACATTATAAAGATGATCAATAATATGATGCAACCTAAATTCCATTTTATTGTAGTTTTCTTTTATAAACCAAACTAGTGATAAACAAGAAACTAAAAGATTCAATTGCAAGATCTAAAGATATACCTTCAAGCACTCACCTCCCCGGCAACGGCGCAAGAAAAGAGCTTGATGTCTACTACGCAACTTTATTCTTGTAGACACATGTTGGGCCTCCAAGCGCAGAGTTTTGTAGGGACAGTAGCAATTTTCCCTCAAGTGGATGACCTAAGGTTTATCAATCTGTGAGAGGTGTAGGATGAAGATGGTCTCCCTCAAACGACCCTGCAACCAAATACAAGAAATATCATGTGTCGCCAACACACCCAATATAATGGAAAATTGTATAGGTGCACTAGTTCGGCGAAGAGATGGTGATAAAAGTGTAATATGGATAGTAGATATTGGTTTTTGTAATCTGAAATTATAAAAACAGCAAGGTAACTAATAGTAAACGGGCACAAAAACGGTATTGCAATGCTTAAAAACAAGGCCTAGGGTCCGTACTTTCGCTAGTGCAATCTCTCAACAGTGCTAACATAGTTGGATCATATGATTATCCCTCAAAGTACAGCAAAGAATCACTCTCGAGTTCCTATTAGGGGAGAAAAAAAGGTAGGAATTGTTTGTAGGGTGCGAAGCCACCTCAAAGCTATTCTTTCCGATTGATCTATTCAAGAGTTCATACTAAAATAACACAAAGCTATTGTTTCCGTTCGATCTATCCTAGAGTTCATACTAGAATAACACCAAAGTGTATTCATATTCATAATACTGAATCCACACAAAGAACTATAAAGAGACCCCGAAGTTTCCGTCGGAGAAAACATGCATCAATCCCTATGCATAGATTACCCCAATATCACCGAGGGAATCCGCGAGTTGAATGCCATAACATATATCAAGTGAATCAATAAGATACCCCAATTGTCACCTCAAGTATTCATACCGCAAGACATATATCATGTGTTCTCATCTCTGAATATTCAATCCGACATGACAAAACTTCAAAGGGTAAAGATTCAATCCATCACAACAAGAGTATAGAGGGGAGAAACATCATATGATCCGACTATACTAACAAAGCCCATGATATAGATCAAGAGAGAGAGAGAGAGATAAATCACATAGCTACTGGTACAAACCCTCAACCCCGAGGGTGGACTACTCCCTCCTCATCGTGGTGGCAGCCGGGATGATGAAGATGGCCACCGGAGATGATTCCCCCCTCCGGCAGGGTGCCGAAACGGGTCTAGATTGGTTTTCGGTGGCTGCGGAGCCTTGCGGTGGCGGAACTTCTGATCTAGGTTAACCACGAGGCGTTTCGTAATATTTGGGAATTTATAGTGCGAAGAAGGGGTACAAGAGGCCACCGAGGTGGGCATAACCCACCTGGGCGCGCTAGGGGGGCCTGGCATGCCCTGGTGGGTTGTGCCCCCCTCAGGGCACCCCCAGGTGTAGCTCTAGCCCAATGGGTTCCTTCTGGTCCAAAAAATCTCCGTAAAGTTTCGTTGCGTTTGGACTCCGTTTGATATTGATTTCCTGCGATGTAAAAAACAAGAAAAAAATAGCAACTGGCACTGGGCACTGGGTCAATAGGTTAGTCCCAAAAAATGATATAAAGTTGCTATAAAATGATTGTAAAACAGCCAAGAATGATAAAATAACAGCATGAATACTTCATAAATTATAGATAGGTTGGAGACGTATCACAAACCTCTACCAGCTTCTGAACGAGACGGCTGAATTGACTCTGCTATATGTGCTGCAGCTGCAAGATTATGGACTGGAGTATGGTATTGAAGGAAATATGCCCTAGAGGCAATAATAAAGTTGTTATTTATATTTCCTTATATCATGATAAATGTTTATTATTCATGCTAGAATTGTATTAACCGGAAACTTAGTACATGTGTGAATACATAGATAAACAGAATGTCACTAGTTTGCCTCTACTTGACTAGCTCGTTGAATCAATGATGGTTATGTTTCCTAACCATAGACATGAGTTGTCATTTGATTAACGGGATAACATCATTAGAGAATGATGTGATTGACTTGACCCATCCCTTAGCTTAGCACGATGATCGTTTAGTATGTTGCTATTGCTTTCTCCATAACTATACATGTTCCCATGACTATGAGATCATGCAACTCCCGAATATTGGAGGAACACTTTGTGTGCTACCAAAAGTCACAACGCAGCTGGGTGATTATAAAGGTGCTCTACAGGTGTCTTCGATGGTGTTTGCTGAGTTGGCATGGATCAAGATTAGGATTTGCCACTCCGATTGTCGGAGAGGTATCTCTGGGCCCTCTCGGTAATGTACATCACAATAAGCCTTGCAAGAAATGTAGCTAATGAGTTAGTTACAGGATGTAGCATTACATAATGAGTAAAGAGACTTGCTGGTAACGAGATTGAACTAGGTATTAAGATACCGACGATCAAATCTCGGGCAAGTAACATACCGATGACAAAGGGAATAACGTATACTATTATGCGATTTGACCGATAAAGATCTTTGTAGAACATGTAGGAACCAATATGAACATCCAGGTTCTGCTATTGGTTATTGATCAGAGACATGTCTCGGTCATGTCTACATAGTTCTCGAACCCATAGGGTCCGCATGCTTAACGTTCGGTGACGATCGGTATTACGAGTTTATGTGTTTTGATGTACCGAAGGTAGTTCGGAGTCCCGGATTTGATCACGGGCATGCTGAGGAGTCTCGGAATGGTCGAGACATAAAGATCGATATATTGGAAGCCTATGTTTGGATATCGGAATGGTTCCAGATGAGTTCGGGCATTTTCCTGAGTACCGGGAGGTTACCCGAACCCCCCGAGGAGTATATGGGCCTTATTGGGCCTTAGTGGAAAAGAGGAGAGGAAAGGAAAAGGTGGTAGGCGTGCCCCCCTAGCCCAATCCAAATTGGGAGGGGGCCGGCCCCCCTTTCCTTTCTCCTCTCCTCCCCTTCCTTCTCTCCTACTCCTACTACATGGAAGGGGGAATCCTACTCCCGGTGGGAGTAGGACTCCCCTAGGGCGCACCATAGAGAGGGCCGGACCCTCCCTTCCTCCACTCATTTATATACGGGGGAGGGGGCACCCCATAGACACACAAGTTGATCATTGATCTTTTAGCCATGTGCGATGCCCCCCTCCACCATAATCCACCTCGGTAATATCGTAGCGGTGCTTAGGCGAAGCCCTGTTCCGGTAGCAACATCATCACCGTCATCATTGAAAGAACATGTGGTGCCCCCATGTTTGGTTTTGGTAATTGATGACAATCTCTATGGACTAATGGTTGCCCTGAGTTATATTTGAAGGTTTTGTCCATATGCTCTTCTTGGAGTACATGTGTTGGTTTCAAGGAGAGTTTGTGTCGACCAAGGTGCTATTCAAGGAATTACCTAAAGATTGGTCTTGTGAGAGGTTGATCAAGACTAAGTCAAAGAGTGAATCAAATTTATCAACCCACAAAGCGTAGAAGATGTACCGAGAGGGATCAACCCACAAAGCGTAGAAGATGTACCAAGAGGGATCAAGTGATCCCTTGGTATAGTAAGCATTGTCAATTACGCTTTGTGTACTAACCCATGGTCTTCGTGAGAGTTCTTTGTGGGGTTAGGTTGCGGTGTGCAAGTTCAAGTGGAGCATCATGAAGAGATCAAATGCTTGAAGCTTGCCGTACTTTGTGGTGACAATGGACTTTTGAAGATGTGTGGAAGAGTGGCTCACCCATAGTGGAGTATGGGGGAGCAATCAACTAGTCTTCATCGAGTCAACCCAATCAAGAAAGGTGGTCCAACTTGAGGGAGTCAAGATCGTCATCATCTAGATCAAGTGGACCATGTGCAAGGCAAAGGTTTGCCCTTGATAGGTTTTCTATTTTACCGGTCTTATGATGGTAGTTGGGAGACCGGGTTATAGGATCGATTGTCGTACTATCAAGGGGGGCTCTCGATGAGTAGCTTGATCGTATCATTCATAGAGAGCTCAAACCATTGCATCCTTGCATCATCTTTCTTGGTTCTTGTTTGGTTCTCTTTGTGAGTCTTAGAGCTTATGGTCATCTTGATGACAAGCTTGAGTTCATCGAAAACGGAGTTCGCATGCATCTTCTATGATGTTTTCGATGTTGGAGGTTTTGCTGGTTCTTCTCGGTTGGAGGTTTCACTCCTATTTTTGTTAGGCATTCCTCCCCTGCCTCTTCTTACTATAACCAATCATCTTGTATCCAACAAGCTTGAGTTTGCTCAATTCGGAGCTCGTATGAAGAAGTTATGGCAGTTCTTGTTTCTTGAGAGTGGCTTTTGTCTGGTCCCAGGGGTAGTACCGCGAGCCCAAGCGGTAGTACCGCTTGGAGCTCTCAGCCGTAGTACCGCTGCAGTGCCGCTCTTCTACTGCCTCGATTTTGGGTCCTGCTCTTCTAGTGTCGGGTTCAGCGGCAGTAGGAGCGGTAGTACCGCTCTTGTGCGGTAGTACCGCTGGGCCAAGCGGCAGTACCGCTGCGACCAACAGTAGTACCGCTGGCTATAGCGGTAGTGCCGCTCATACTGCTCTGCCTCTCTGGCAGTTTTTCGGCTTGTGTTTTTCTCTCTCGTTGGGGTGTTTTGACCATGCTAAGCGGTAGTATCGCTCCTCCAGCGGTAGTACCGCTCGTGGAGCAGTAGTACCGCTCGTGTGCGGGCTGGGCACATAACGGTTGGATTCGGGAGCTCCTATAAAAGGGGGTCTTCTTCCCCAATGAATCTTATCCTTTGAGCTCGTGTTCTTCCACCATTGTTGACCTTCTTCGAGCTTGCTAACTCTCAATCCCTCCATGGATTCTTGCTAGTTTTTGAGGGAAAAGAGAGAGGAGATCTAGATCCACATTTCCACCAATCACTTTCTCCTCTATGTGAGGGGAACCCCTTGGATCTAGATCTTGGAGCTCTTGGTGTTCTCCTTCTTGTTCTTCCTCTCATTTTCCTCCCTAGCATTAGTTGCTTCGGTGGGATTTGAGAGAGAAGGACTTGGGCACTCCATGTGCCCTTGCCATTGCATTTGGTGCATCGGTTTGAGTTCTCCACGGTGATACGTGGAAGTTACAAGTTGAGAAGCTTATTACTCTTGGGTGCTTGGTACCCTTGAGCTTGTTCCGCTTGGGTGCTTGGGTGCCCTAGACGGTTGAGGTCACCTTGGAGCCATATTCCATTGTGGTGAAGCTTCGTGGTGTCGTTGGGGAGTTAACCCCAATCTTCGTGGTGTTCGGAGCTTAATCATTGTGGTGTAAAGCTCCGAGCAAGCATCGGGGTCTCCAATTAGGTTGTGGAGATCGCCCCGAGCAATTTGACGGGTACCGGTGATCGCCCCCAAGGGTTGCCAAAGTGTACGGGTTCGATGACCGCCCCCAAGGGTTGCCATTTGTACGGGTTCGGTGACCGCCCTCAAGGGTCCCTTAGTGGAATCACGACATCTTGCATTGTGCGAGGGCGTGAGGAGATTACGGTGGCCCTAATGGCTTCTTGGGGAGCATTGTGCCTCCACACCGCTCCAAACGGAGATTAGCATCCGCAAGGGTGTGAACTTCGGGATACATCATCGTCTCCGCGTGCCTCGGTTATCTCTTACCCGAGCCCTTTACTTATGCACTTTACTTTGTGATAGCCATATTGTTTCTTGTCATATATCTTGCTATCACATAGTTGCTTATCTTGCTTAGCTTAAGTTGTTGATGCACATAGGTGAGCCTAGTTGTTTTAGGTTTTGTGCTTGACAAATTAACCGCTAGGTTTATTCCGCATTTGTTCAAGCCTAAACCTTAATTATTTTAAAGCGCCTATTCACCCCCCCTCTAGGCGACATCCTCGATCTTTCAATCATGCCATCGTGCTAACGAAACTCTCCCTCGAAGCTCTACTGGATCGTGAGTTCGTGGGACGTCACCGCGCTGAACGTGTGCAGATCGCGGAGGTGCCGTATCTTCGGTACTAGATCGGTCGATCGTGAAGACGTATGACTACATCAACCGCGTTGTCATAACACTTACGCTTACGGTCTACGAGGGTACGTAGACAATACTCTCCCCTCTCGCTGTTATGCATCACCATGATCTTGCGTGTGCGTAGGATTTTTTTTTTGAAATTACTACGTTACCCAATAGTGGCATCAGAGCCAGGTTTATGCGTAGATGTTATATGCACGAGTAGAACACAAAGGAGTTGTGGGCGTGGGTATATACGTATTGCTTGCCGTCACTAGTTGATTCTTGATTCAGCGGCATTGTTGGATGAAGCGGCCCAGACCGACATTACGCATACGCTTACGCGAGACTGGTTCTACCGACGTGCTTCGCACACAGGTGGCTAGTGGGTGTCTGTTTCTCCAGCTTTAGTTAAATCTGATTCAATGAACATGGTTCTTTCTAAAGATCAAAAAGCAATCACTATACTGTGTTGTGGTTTTTGATGCGTAGGTAAGAACGGTTCTTGCTCAGCCCGTAGCAGCCACGTAAAACTTGCAACAACAAAGTAGAGGACGTCTAACTTGTTTTTGCAGGGCATGTTGTGATGTGATATGGTCAAGGCATGGTGCTAAAATTTTATTGTATGAGATGATCATGCTTTGTAACACAATTATCGGCAACTGGCAGGAGCCATATGATTGTCGCTTTATTGTATGAAATGCAATCGCCATGTAATTGCTTTACTTTATCACTAAGCGGTAGCGATAGTCGTAGAAGTAATAGTTGGCGAGACAACAACGATGCTTCGATGGAGATCAAGGTGTCAAGCCAGTGACGATGGTGATCATGACGGTGCTTTGGAGATGGAGATCAAAGGCACAAGATGATGATGGCCATATCATATCACTTATATTGATTGCATGTGATGTTTATCCTTTATGCATCTTATTTTGCTTAGTTCAGTGGTAGCATTATAAGATGATCTCTCACTAAATTTCAAGGTATAAGTGTTCTCCTAAGTATGCACCGTTGCTACAGTTCGTTGTGCCGAGACACCACATGATGATCGGGTGTGATAAGCTCTACGTTCACATACAACAGGTGCAAGCTAGTTTTGCACACGCGGAATACTCGTGTGACACCCAGTTAATCATGCTACAGCAGTCTCATGCCTAATGATGCCATGTCATCATATTTAAGTTGCTAATCCGCACTTTGTTTCAAACCAAACTCATATTCAAATTTAAAATGCAAGTCAAATATTTATTTCTTCGACCAGTAAAACTAAAATGTTCACCTTATCCTATAAATTCCCCTGATCTTTGTCAAGTTGAAACCAACCTCATTTGATTTCCCAAAATGCCCTTGGGAATTAATTTAGTGGTCCAACCACATTTAAATTGGCCTTTTCAATTTCTAAAATTGGTTAGACAACTACTTTTGACCCCAAACTTTTTGTTCCATCTCAAGGCATTGTGTTAGATTTAGGTGCCAAGTTTTGTTCAAAACAAAACTCTTTTTGTACAAAAGGAAAATGCAAAACACAGAGAAGAAAACAAAAGGAGAAGGGAAAAGGAAAAGGCCCCACTGTGCACTTGGGCCACAAGTGCACAGTAACAGGCCAAATCCACCCCAGCCCAACTTCCACCGGTTGCCTTCAACCTCTGTTCACAGAGGGCGCGCTGGCCGTCGTGCGCCCGTCCACGCCGCGGATCGGCCACGTGTCGGGCATCCACCATCTCCCTGGCGACCCACAAGTACCTCTCGAACCCCCTCGGCCGAACCCTAGCCGCTCCTCCCTCTCCCTCGCGCCGTAGCTCTTGCTCCCGCACACGCCCGACCCTGCGCCGCCCCACACGTCATCGATCTTGTGCTCCGGAGCCATCCCGCACCACGTCCAAGAGCCTCACTATTGACGTCTCCTTTGCCTGAGTACTCCGAATCGAGTAGGGACGCATCACACCATCGCCTTGTTCATCGTCTTCTCTGCCACGGTTGCCGCTGCCTCCGCGTCGATTCGCCCGACCACGACCTCCCCCGGCTTCCCCAAGACTGCCTCAACCGCCACTGTGAGATGGCGCCTCCCCCCTCTCTCCCCAAGCTTAAACTCGTTTCGTAGCCGCCGTTTCCATGAGTCCAAGCACTCTCGTCCGCCATGGATTTTGAGAACTCCAGCTTGCCTGGCTTCCTAGTTTCCTCTATTAATTCGTGCGTGCTCTAGGAGCCGTGTAGGTGACGCCTAGCCTACCGTCTTGCTCGGTCCCGAGCTATAGTGCTGCCGCGTTCAACCACTCGTCATCACCTCCACGGGAACTCGCCGCGTCCACCACTGCGCTCAGCTGCCCCGGTGAGCCACCCCGCACGCCCCCGCGTCCTCGGTCTATTGCTCCTTGCGCTACTCTGCTCCTACTGCCGTTGTGCCCCCCTGGCGCCCGCCTCGCCACGGCTCCCGACCGGGCACTTCCCCACCCCTCCACGCCGCGCCAACAGCCGTGACCCGCATCCCCCGCACACAGGCCGCGCTCGCTTGCGCCCGCCTGCGTCTCCCCTCATGCTCGCCCGCTGTTGCCGAGGCCCTTGTCCGCCTGCGCCCGTCCTTTCCTCTGCGGGCACCCGCTCCCGCTCTCGCGTGGCCTCGCCCCTACTCCCGCTGCTGCTTGCTACTTCTGCCGCCGCCGCTGTTGCCTAGCGCTGTCGCCGCTCACCTCCGGCTGTGCCATTGCGCTGCCGCGCTGCACCCGCTCGGCCGCGCCCGCGCCGGCCTAGGCTCCATCCCCGCTCACCACCCATCGCCGCCTCCCGCTGCTGCCCTCCGGCCTTGCCCGCGCCTAAGCTGCATCGCCACCGCCCCACCCATCGCTCTTGCGCCGCCCCCTGCCCGCCGTCGTCGGGGCCGCGTCCGCCGCCGCCCCTCCCGCTTCCGGCTACCGCGGCCCCGGGTCCGTCCCGACCGGTGCCCGCGCTCGCCTCTATCATTCCCCCCTCCCGCCTATCGTTCGGGCGGGCGGCCACGCCCAGGCGCCCGCAACCCTGGTCGCCCGCGCCCGCTATGACCTATGACCTATGGGTGCGTCTAGCATTTTAGCATTTATTTTCGTATTTAAAAGTAATTTCAGAATATTAATAAAACTTTGAAAATTAATAGAATTTAAACCGTAGCTCGGATGAAAAAGTTTTCTACATGAAAGTTGCTCAGAACGACGAGACGAATCCGGATATGCAGCATGTTTGTCCACCACGCATCCCTAGCATAGCAAACATGCAACTTTCCTCCTCCGGTTCATCTATCCGAAAACGTGAAACACCGGGAATACTTTCCCGGATGTTTTCCCCCTTCACCGGTACCACCTCGTACCGAGTTAGCGCACACCTAGCTTCACTCATTATCATGTCATGCATCGTCATGCATTTGTTTGCATTATATTTATTGTTTCCTCCCCCTCTTCTCTCGCTAGACACCGAGACCGACGCCGCTGCTACCCAGTACGACTACGGTGTTGACGACCCCTCTCTCTTGCCAGAGCAACCAGGCAAGCCCCCCCTTTTGATCACCAGATATCGCCTACTCTTCTCTCTATTTCTTGCATTAGAGTAGTGTAGCATGTTACTGCTTTCCCTTAATCCTATTCTGATGCATAGCCTGTCATTGTTGCTACAATTGTTGATACCTTACCTGCAATCCTACATGCTTAGTATATGATGCTAGTGTTCCATCAGTGGCCCTACACTCTTGTCCGTCTGCCATGTTATACTACTGGGCCGTGATCACTTCGGGAGGTGATCACGGGCATATACTATATACTTTACACGGTTACATTACCGGTGATACTGTTTGGAGATGGGGGCTGAAGGCGCAGGTGGCTCCATCCAGGTAGTGGTGGGCCTGAGTTCCCGACGGCCCCCGACTGTTACCTTGTGGCGGAGCGATAGGGCAGGTTGAGACCACCTAGGAGAGAGGTGGGCCTGGCCCTGGTCGGCGTTCGCGAATACTTAACATGTTTAATGAGATCTTGGTATTTGATCTGAGTCTGGCCACTGGCCTATACGCACTAACCATCTACGCGGGGACAGTTATGGGCACTCGACGTCGTGGTATCAGCCGAAGCCTTCGTGACGTGAGCGACTGAGCGGCGCGCGCCGGGTTGGACCGCGTCACGCAACTTCCTTTGTAATGGAGGTTGCTAGGTCTGCTCTCCGGTCGCGTACGCAACGTGCATGTGTGCAATGGGCGATGGGCCCAGACCCCTGCGCCATAGGATTTAGACGGGCGTGCTGACCTCTCTGTTGTGCCTAGGTAGGGCTGCGACGTGTTGATCTTCCGAGGCCGGGCATGACCCAGAAAAGTGTGTACGGACAAAGGGGATCGAGCGTGTTGGGAAATGTGGTGCACCCCTGCAGGGAAGTTGATCTATTCGAATAGCCGTGATCTTCGGTAACAGGACGACTTGGAGTTGTACCTTGACCTTATGACAACTAGAACCGGATACTTAATAAAACACACCCTTCCAAGTGCCAGATACAACCGGTGATCGCTCTCTCACAGGGCGACGAGGGGAGGTCATCGGTTAGGATTATGCTATGCGATGATACTTGGAGGATTTCAGTCTACTCTCTTCTACATGCTGCAAGACGGAGGCTGCCAGAAGCGTAGTCTTTGAAAGGACTAGCTATCCCCCATTATTCCGGCTTTCTGCAGTTCAGTCCACATATAATAGCCTTATTCCAGTTGATACCAATGCATACATATGTAGTGTAGCTCCTTGCTTGCGAGTACTTTGGATGAGTACTCACGGTTGCTTTCTCCCTCTTTTCCTCCCTTTTCTATACCCGATTGCTGCAACCAGACGTTGGAGCCCAAGAGCCAGACGCCACCGTCGATGACGACTACTACTACTCGGGAGGTGCCTACTACTACGTGCAGCCCGCTGACAACGACCAGGAGTAGTTTAGGAGGATCCCAGGCAGGAGGCCTGCGCCTCTTTCGGTCTGTATCCCAGTTTGTGCTAGCCTTCTTAAGGCAAACTTGTTTATCTTATGTCTATACTCAGATATTGTTGTTTTTGCTGACTCGTCTATGATCGAGCTCTTGTATTCGAGCCTTCGAGGCCCCTGGCTTGTAATATGAAGCTTGTATGACTTATTTTATTTGTAGAGTTGTGTTGTGATATCTTCCCGTGAGTCCCTGATCTTGATCGTACACATTTGCGTGTATGATTAGTGTACGATTGAATCGGGGGCGTCACAAGTTGGTATCAGAGCCGACTGCATGTAGGAATCCCCCTTCCACACTCCTTGGCCGAAGTCGAGTCTAGACTTTACAAAACTTTTACTAACATGGCTGTGCGGCCCATGGGCCCACGTCGCCATTGGGTGGTATTAGGATCTTTTATTCCTCGTCTATACTCTGGGATTCTAATCTCTCTTCTATTCGGGTTAAAAGATTTTCTAAAAAACTAACTTTAGGTTCTCGAAAACACTTTCTCCCGGAGAGCCCCTCACTTCAGATAATCGCCGCTGCACCAGAAGATTTTGAAGTTACTCTCCGATACTCTTTTGAGACTTTGTGCCCGTTGCTTTTGCAGTTCTTTGCCACCTGAATACCCATGCCAGTAATTCATTCCACTTATCGAGTATCCGCTTATTCCCAGTTGTTCAGGTGTTTCACATAAGCCTTTCAAATACTATTTGATCTTTCGAAAATCCTCAACAGCCTGTTGTTCTTGAAATTCTTGCTTGCTTGCATTATGGTTAATCCCATAAGCATAATAATCTTATTGGCATCCTTGGTCACTATCATTTTTGAGTCCATTGATTCAATAAGTTGTGAATGTTCACAATCATTAGTCGAATCCTAGGATTATCCTTTCGGCTCAGACGTCATTTGGATATGAGCTGGTTCTTCACCAATCAATGCCTTGATCGGTTGTGCTTCTAAGTCTATTGAACTTATTCATTTTCGATCAGAACGATTACTTCTGATCCCTTAATTTGGAAATCATAAAATTCTTTGCATTAAGATTTGAATTAGTCAGTTGTTTCTATAATCTGATGCCTTGGCATTCCTTCTTCCTCTGATTGAGTACCGATACTCATATCAACCCCGTTCTGGACCGCCATACCCACTGTCGGGTTATTATCCGACAGTGTCCTTCACGACCAAAATTCTTGTGAGTTCTTTACCTGATACATAATGCCTTTGGTAAATTGTATCCTCTACTTTTGTCAAACATGCTCTACTTTCGAGCTTGTGTTATTTACTCCTGAAGTTTGTGGTATAGGTTCCTAAGAGACCCTGATGGGTTGAACCTATGCCTTTTCCTAATCTATGTGAGCCCGAAAGATTTCACGGGTCATACTCATCTGGTATTTCACCAGGCAAAACTTTCAACACTAATGCCATTATCAAAACGAGAAGTGAATGTAAGGTTATGCTTTGGAGAAGTGGGAGTCGACCTTGAACTTTGTGTTCATGCCCATGGGCCCGAGGTGGAACTTATCATGGAAGCTTCTCGTAGTAATAATAATCCCCTTGTTATAACTTCTTCTCTTATCTATGCTTGGTCTTTTGCGACCGTGGTTTCAACCATATTATTCTTCTTTGATCCCATTTCTTGGGCAAGTTTAAGTACTTGCCTTCTGCAAATGATTTCACTTGTCCAACCTCTATCCCACTCTACCCTTGAGTATACCCTCTGGTACCACGAGAATATCATGGGACTACATAACTTCTTATGGGTTCTTCATCAACTGTTATTTCTCACCGATTTCAATTTTCCTGGGTTCTGGGTTGTCGTCAACCAAGAACACTGATAAGTAAATCAATTCTGCACTTCAATTCAATCACTCTAAGTAATCTTCATTGCTTATGAGTTTATTAATCCTTCAAGTCATTGCTAGCCTGATCGGCTATATCATTATCGTGCAACTTTTTAACTGTGCTACCTGGCCCCACTTTCCGGAGCACAGGTTTAGATGGTAAGCTAATCTTACGTGATCTTCCTCATCATATCATTTCTCCTTGAACAGCAAGCTTGATTCCGAGTTTGTGACGTACCCGTGGTTCCAATAACCTTTCGCTTCATCATTCCTTTGACTTGATGTCATCGCCGATCAATTACACGTTCATGTAAGCTCTCGATAAAATTTGTCGTGATCATCATCAGCATTCTGAGCTCTTCCAGGATATCAATTGAGTTCATGATGAGAAATACCATCTTTTCCCTCGATGATTTTTGATATCATCGACCACTTTATTGCCTTCCCTCCAACACAAACTTGTTCATGTTTTGTGTTGTACCTAGAGTTCCTTTCTATCCAACGTATATTACGATTATTTTTTTTATATCTTGGAGTATTACCATCTCTTATGTCAAGGATGTTGAGAGAATTGCTCCGCCTCTTAAGAATTCTTGGTATAGTGATACTTCTCACCATCACCGTTCTTTCTTGGTTTCCATGTTAATTTTAGCCGGGATACCAACAGGTGAACGGTGCTGCTTGGATTCTGTATTTCTAGCAACCTTATTGCTTTGAAGTTTATGGTCTACAGATCAGTCTTAGACCCCTGGTTATTGAAACACCATTCTACCCTCGATCATGCTGCCTAATCCCATATTTTGGGTGCACCTTTTAACCTATGTTAATTGTGTATGTTTACCTCGTGCATACATAATTATATCATTTGATCTGACAAGTGTTACCTCCTTGTTCACATAATTGTGGAAATCCAACTTTTTGGTAATCTCAATGAATTGTTGCTGAGTCAATCAACCACCTCCTCACCTCCTTGATTTAATGTTGAACCCTTGTTTCGGAACTCGCTTCCATAGTTCATTTCCCGAGAATCTTAAAATGTCTTTGCGTCAACTGCTGATGCACCTTTTTCTTCTCAGGCATCCTGAGTCTGAGGTATCCTGACCCCAATCAGATATGACTTCCGGTCAGATATGATGGTTGGAACATATTTCCAAGATTTATAACATTGGTCTTTAACCCGGTAAGGTGGTGTCATGCCTAGCACACTTGGCCGGAGGACCCATTGTTATAATTCTTCCTTTTTAGCAAGGTTATCCATTCTTCCCTGAGGAAATTGTAAGACTTATTCTACAAGTTATTCCTGATGGATCCTTCCTATATCCAAGTCTGACCTTTGCTTGAAGACCATGTCAATGCTATCTCGAAGCATGTCTGTGGTAATCCGATTTTCAATAAGAGCATTTGAAGCACAATGCTAATTTTTCTTTATCATTTATCCTAACACCATTGTATGGGTAATACCATGAGATTCCTCCCCCCTTACCTAAATGGTTTTCTACTTTCTATCCTTTCATGGATATCATGCTCCGCTTGTCCTTGGGAAGGACATACCCCTGAAATATGTGTTTAAACACATTTTCCTTTCCGTTGTTCTGATTAAAACTGACAACCATTTTTCCTTTTTGTTGGTTTGTTTAAACCCTTGTTGTGATCTATATGATCTAAGCGGCAATATTCTCCTGCTTATGTAAACACCTCGGTGTACCACTCTATCAGTAAGTCCCTGTTACTATTGTTGATGACATTCCGGTAACCGCCGATGGAGGAGGACTTTGCCTATTGGTCCGCCTCGTTTCAACGAGCAGGAAAACGGTTCTCTTCGCCCCTCGCCCTTGGTACCGATGTTGTTGCCGACATAACTAACAGTCTATTCTCTAACATGCCTTGCTATCATGATCGTGCATGATGAAAGCGCCCTCCCTACTTTGTATCCCATATGGTGGGCCCATAACCCATAGTTCCATAGGATCAAAACCTGACTCCCATGTATACCCCTGTTTCTAAAAGTTTTTCCTAACGCTTGGCTTCATATGAAAATCCCGAGCCGCCTTTCGAGAGGCGATCTATTTTGGTATCATACGCAATACTTATTCACATTGCTCTGAACCCCTTTCATCCTTTGTTTCAGGCAACAAACGATTGCCTACCCGCTTGAAACTTCTTATTGCACCTTCTTACCTTGCTCTCGATGACTTTCTTGAATCACAACTCAAGAGGTGCCTGTATGCCTCATTCACTGAGATAGTCCCCACGTACATATCTTGTGTTGAACTCCGTCCTTCCCGAGTCTTCCCCCTTTACTCCACACCTTAAATCTCGGGACGAGATTTCTTGTAGTGGAGGAGAATTGTGACGCCCGGTTAATCATGCTACAGCAGTCTCATGCCTAATGATGCCATGTCATCATAAGTTGCTAATCCGCACTTTGTTTCAAACCAAACTCAAATTCAAATTTAAAATGCAAGTCAAATATTTATTTCTTTGACCAGTAAAACTAAAATGTTCACCTTATCCTATAAATTCCCCTGATCTTTGTCAAGTTGAAACCAACCTCATTTGATTTCACAAAATGCCCTTGGGAATTAATTTAGTGGTCCAACCACATTTAAATTGGCCTTTTCAATTTCTAAAATTGGTTAGACAACTACTTTTGACCCCAAACTTTTTGTTCCATCTCAAGGCATTGTGTTAGATTTAGGTGCCAAGTTTTGTTCAAAACAAAACTCTTTTGGTACAAAAGGAAAATGCAAAATAGAGAGAAGAAAACAAAAGGAGAAGGGAAAAGGAAAAGGCCCCACTGTGCACTTGGGCCACAAGTGCACAGTAACAGGCCAAATCCACCCCAGCCCAACTTCCACCGGTTGCCTTCAACCTCTGTTCACAGAGGGCGTGATGGCCATCATGCGCCCGTCCACGCCGCGGATCGGCCACGTGCCGGGCATCCACCATCTCCCTGGCGACCTACAAGTACCTCTCGAACCCCCTCGGCCGAACCCTAGCCGCTCCTCCCTCTTCCTCGCGCCGTAGCTCTTGCTCCCGCACACGCCTGACCCTGCGCCGCCACACACGTCGTCGATCTTGTGCTCCGGAGCCGTCCCGCGCCACGTCCAAGAGCCTCACCGTCGACGTCTCCTTCGCCTGGGTACCCTGAATCGAGTAGGGACGCATCACATCATCGCCTTGTTCGTCGTCTTCTCTGCCACGGTCGCCGCTGCCTCCGCGTCGATTCGCCCAACCACGACCTCCCCCGGCTTCCCCAAGACTGCCTCGACCACCACTATGAGATGGCGCCTCCCCCCCTCTCTCCCCAAGCTTAAACTCGTTTCGTAGCCGTCGTTTCCATGAGTCCGAGCACTCTCGTCCGCCATGGATTTTGAGAACTCCAGCTTGCCTGGCTTCCTAGTTTCCTCTATTAATTCGTGCGTGCTCTAGGAGCCGTGTAGGTGACGCCTAGCCCACTGTCTTGCTCGGTCCCGAGCTATAGTGCTGCCGCATTCAACCACTCGTCACCACCTCCACTGGATCTCGCCGCGTCCACCACTGCGCTCGGCTGCCCCGGTGAGCCACCCTGCATGCCCCCGCGTCCTCGGTCTGTTGCTCCTTGCGCTACTCTACTGCTGCTGCCGTTGCGCCCCCCTGGCGCCCGCCTCGCCACGGCTCCCGCCCAGGCACTTCCCCACCCCTCCACGCCGCGCCAACAGCCGTGACGCGCAGCCCCCGCGCACAGGCCACGCTCGCTTGCGCCCGCCTGCGTCTCCCCTCATGCTCGCCCGCTGTTGCTGAGGCCCCTGTCCGCCTGCGCCCGTCCTTTCCTCTGCGGGCACCCGCTCCCGCTCTCGCGTGGCCTCGCCCCTACTCCCGCTGCTGCTTGCTACTTCTGCCGCCGCCGCTATTGCCAAGCGCTGCCGCCGCTCACCTCCGGCTGCGCCATTGCGCTGCCGTGCTGCACCCGCTCGGCCGCGCCCGCGCCGGCCTAAGCTGCGTCGCCGCCGCCCCACCCATCGCTCTTGCGCCGCCCCCTGCCCGCCGTCGTCAGGGCCGCGTCCGCCGCCGCCCCTCCCGCTTCCGACCACCGCGGCCCCGGGTCCGTCCCGACCGATGCCCGCGCTCGCCTCTGTTGTTCCCCCCTCCCGCCTGTTGTTCGGGCGCGCGGCCACGCCCAGGCGCCCGCAGCCCCGCTCGCCCGCGCCCGCTATGACCTATGGGCCACTGCCCAGTAGGCCCCACGTCCCATTTACAAATAATAATAATAATAAAAGGAAATAAATTAATTAATTAAATGGTTAATTAGCTTAATTAACTCAGGATTAATTAGCCTAATCACTAGTTTAGTTAACTAAACTGTTAGGCTAGGCAAATCAGTGCATGACAGGGGGCCCCACCCCCTGTTGACCAGTCAAATGTTGACTGGTCAAGACCCCCTAGCCCACCTGTCAGCAATTGGGTACACTTTGTTGTACACTGTGCTGGGTGCGCCTAGCATTTTAGCATTTATTTTCGTATTTAAAAGTAATTTCAGAATATTAATAAAACTTTGAAAATTAATAGAATTTAAACCGTAGCTCGGATGAAAAAGTTTTCTACATTAAAGTTGCTCAGAACGACGAGACGAATCCGGACACGCAGCCTGTTTGTCCACCACGCATCCCTAGCATAGCAAACATGCAACTTTCCCCCTCCGGTTCATTTGTCCGAAAACGCGAAACACAATGAATACTTTCCCGGATGTTTTCCCCTTCACCGGTACCACCTCGTACCGCGTTAGGGCACACCTAGCTTCACTCATTATCATGTCATGCATCGTCATGCATTTGTTTGCATTATATTTATTGTTTCCTCCCCCTCTTCTCTCGCTAGACACCGAGACCGACGCCGCTGCTACCCAGTACGACTACGGTGTTGACGACCCCTCTCTCTTGCCAGAGCAACTAGGCAAGCCCCCCCTTTTGATCACCAGATATCGCCTACTCTTCTCTCTACTTCTTGCATTAGAGTAGTGTAGCATGTTACTGCTTTCCGTTAATCCTATTCTGATGCATAGCCTGTCATTGTTGCTACAATTGTTGATACCTTACCTACAATCCTACATGCTTAGTATATGATGCTAGTGTTCCATCAGTGGCCCTACACTCTTGTCCGTCTGCCATGTTATACTACTGGGCCGTGATCACTTCAGGAGGTGATCACGGGCATATACTATATACTTTACACTGTTACATTACCGGTGATACTGTTTGGAGATGGGGGCTGAAGGGGCAGGTGGCTCCATCCAGGTAGTGGTGGGCCTGAGTTCCCGACGGCCCCTAACTGTTACCTTATGGCGGAGCGATAGGGCAGGTTGAGACCACCTAGGAGAGAGGGCGGCCTGGCCCTAGTCGGCGTTCGCGGATACTTAATATGTTTAACGAGATCTTGGTATTTGATCTGAGTCTGGCCACTGGCCTATACACACTAACCATCTATGCGGGGACAGTTATGGGCACTCGACGTCATGGTATCAGCCGAAGCCTTCATGACGTCAGTGACTGAGCGGCGCGCGCCGGGTTGGACCGCGTCACGCAACTTCCTTTGTAATGGAGGTTGCTAGGTCTGCTCTCTGGTCGCGTACGCAACGTGCATGTGTGCAATGGGCGATGGGCCCAGACCCCTGCGCCATAGGATTTAGACCGGCGTGCTGACCTCTCTGTTGTGCCTAGGTAGGGCTGCGACGTGTTGATCTTCCGAGGCCGGGCATGACCCAGAAAAGTGTGTCCGGACAAAGGGGATCGAGCGTGTTGGGAAATGTGGTGCACCCCTGCAGGGAAGTTGATCTATTCGAATAGCCGTGATCTTCGGTAACAGGACGACTTGGAGTTGTACCTTGACCTTATGACAACTAGAACCGGATACTTAATAAAACACACCCTTCCAAGTGCCAGATACAACCGGTGATCGCTCTCTCACAGGGCGACGAGGGGAGGGTCATCGGTTAGGATTATGCTATGCGATGATACTTGGAGGACTTCAGTCTACTCTCTTCTACATGCTGCAAGATGGAGGCTGCCAGAAGCGTAGTCTTTGAAAGGACTAGCTATCCCCCCCTTATTCCGGCTTTATGCAGTTCAGTCCACATATAATAGCCTTATTCCAGTTGATACCAATGCATACATATGTACTGTAGCTCCTTGCTTGCGAGTACTTTGGATGAGTACTCACGGTTGCTTTCTCCCTCTTTTCCTCCCTTTTCTATACCCGATTGCTGCGACCAGACGTTGGAGCCCAGGAGCCAGACGCCACCGTCGACGACGACTACTACTACTCGGGAGGTGCCTACTACTACGTGCAGTCCGCTAACGACGACCAGGAGTAGTTTAGGAGGATCCCAGGCAGGAGGCCTGCGCCTCTTTCGATCTATATCCCAGTTTGTGCTAGCCTTCTTAAGGCAAACTTGTTTATCTTATGTCTGTACTCAGATATTGTTGTTTCCGCTGACTCGTCTATGATCGAACTCTTGTATTCGAGCCTTCGAGGCCCCTTGGTTGTAATATGAAGCTTGTATGACTTATTTTATTTGTAGAGTTGTGTTGTGATATCTTCCCGTGAGTCCCTGATCTTGATCGTACACATTTGCGTGTATGATTAGTGTACGATTGAATCGGGGGCGTCACAACTCGGGTTAAACTTGACGAGCCTAGCATATGCAGATATGGCCTCGGAACACTGAGACCGAACGGTCGAGCGTGAATCGTATAGTAGATATGATCAACATAGTGATGTTCACCATTGAAAACTACTCCATCTCACGTGATGATCGGACATGGTTTAGTTGATATTGATCACGTGATCACTTAGATGATTAGAGAGATGTCTATCTAAGTGGGAGTTCTTAAGTAATTTGATTAATTGAACTTTAATTTATCATGAACTTAGCACCTGATAGTATTTTGCATGTCTATGTTGTTGTAGATAGATGGCCCGTGTTGTTGTGCCGTTGAATTTTAATGCGTTCCTAGAGAAAGCTAAGTTGAAAGATGATGGTAGCAACTACACGGACTGGGTCCGTAACTTGAGGATTATCCTCATTGCTGCACAAAAGAATTACATCCTAGAAGCACCGCTAGGTGTCAAACCCGCTGCAGGAGCAACACCAGATGTTATGAACACCTGGCAGAGCAAAGCTGATGACTACTCAATAGTTCAGTGTGCCATGCTTTACGGCTTAGAACCGGGACTTCAACGACGTTTTGAACGTCATGGAGCATATGAGATGTTCCAGGAGTTGAAGTTAATATTTCAAGCAAATGCCCGGATTGAGAGATATGAAGTCTCCAATAAGTTCTACAGCTGCAAGATGGATGAGAATAGTTCTGTTAGTGAACATATACTCAGAATGTATGGGTACCACAACCACTTGACTCAACTGGGAGTTAATCTTCCTGATGATAGTGTCATTGACAGAGTTCTTCAATCACTGCCACCAAGCTACAAGAGCTTCGTGATGAACTATAATATGCAAGGGATGGATAAGACGATTCCTGAGCTCTTCGCAATGCTAAAGGCTGCGAAGGTAGAAATCAAGAAGGAGCATCAAGTGTTGATGGTCAACAAGACCATCAGTTTCAAGAAAAAGGGTAAAGGGAAGAAGGGGAACTTCAAGAAGAACAACAAGCCAGTTGCTGCTCAAGTGAAGAAACCCAAGTCTGGACCTAAGCCTAAGACTGAGTGCTTCTACTGCAAAGGAACTGGACACTGGAAGCGGAACTGCCCCAAGTATTTGGCGGAGAAGAAGGATGGCAAAGTGAAAGGTATATTTGATATACATGTTATTGATGTGTACCTTACTAATGCTCGCAGTAGTGCCTGGGTATTTGATACTGGTTCAGTTGCTAACATTTGCAACTCGAAACAGGAGCTACGGATTAAGCGAAGATTGGCTAAGGACGAGGTGAAGATGCGCGTGGGAAATGGTTCCAAAGTCGATGTGATCGCCATCGACACACTACCTCTACATCTACCTTCGGGATTAGTATTAGACCTAAATAATTGTTATTTGGTGCCAGCGTTGAGCATGCACATTATATCCGGATCTTGTTTGATGCGAGACGATTGTTTATTTAAATCAGAGAATAACGATTGTTCTATTTATATGAGTAATATCTTTTCTGGTCATGCACCCCTGATGAGTGGTCTATTTTTACTAAATCTTGATAGTAGTGGTACACATGTTCATAGTATTGAAGCCAAAAGATGCAGAGTTGATAATGATAGTGCAACTTATTTGTGGCACTGCCGTTTAGGTCATATTGGTGTAAAGCGCATGAAGAAACTCCATTCTGATGGACTTCTGGAATCACATGATTATGAATCACTTGGTACTTGCGAACCATGCCTCATGGGCAAGATGACTAAAACTCCATTCTCTGGAACAATGGAGCGAGCAACAGAGTTATTGGAAATCATACATACTGATGTATGTGGTCCAATGAACATTGAAGCTCGCGGCGGATATTGTTATTTTCTCACCTTCACAGATGATTTGAGCAGATATCGGTATATCTACTTAATGAAACATAAGTCTGAAACATTTGAAAAGTTCAAGGAATTTCAAAGTGAAGTGGAAAATCATCGTAACAAGAAAATCAAGTTTCTACGATCTGATCGTGGAGGCGAATATTTGAGTTATGAGTTTGGACTTCATTTGAAACAATGCGGAATAGTTTCGCAGCTCATGCCACCTGGAACACCACAACGTAATGGTGTGTATGAACGTCGTGATCGTACTTTACTAGATATGGTGCGATCTATGATGTCTCTCACCGATTTACCGCTATCGTTTTGGGGTTACGCTTTAGAGACAACTGCATTCATGTTAAATAGGGCACCATCTAAATCTGTCGAGACGACACCTTATGAACTGTCGTTTGGCAAGAAACCCAAGTTGTCGTTTCTTAAAGTTTGGGGTTGCGATGCTTATGTGAAAAGGCTTCAATCTGATAAGCTCGAACCCAAATCGGAGAAATGTGTCTTCATAGGATACCCAAAGGGGACTATTGGGTACACCTTCTATCACAGATCTGATGGCAAGATATTCCTTGCTAAGAATGGATCCTTTCTAGAGAAGCAGTTTCTCTCGAAAGAAGTGAGTGGGAGGAAAGTAGAACTTGACGAGGTAATTGTACCTTCTCCCTTATTGGAAAGTAGTTCATCACTGAAATCAGTTCCAGTGATTCCTACACCAGTAAGTGAGGAAGCTAATGATGATGATCATGAAACTTCTGATCAAGTTACTACAGAACCTCGTAGGTCAACCAGAGTAAGATTCGCACCAGAGTGGTACGATAATCCTGTTCTGGAAGTCATGTTACTTGACCATGACGAACCTATGAACTATGAGGAAGCGATGATGAGCCCAAATTCGACAAAATGTATTGAAGCCATGAAATCTGAGATGGGATCCATGTATGAGAACAAAGTGTGGACTTTGGTTGACTTGCCCGATGATCGGCAGGCCATAGAGAATAAATGGATCTTCAAGAAGAAGACTGACGCTGACGGTAATGTTACTGTCTACAAAGCTCGACTTGTTGCGAAAGGTTTTCGACAAGTTCAAGGAGTTGACTATGATGAGACCTTCTCACCCGTAGCGATGCTTAAGTCCGTCCGAATCATGTTAGCAATTTCCGCATTTTATGATTATCAAATTTGGCAAATGGATTTCAAAACTGCATTCCTTAATGGATACCTTAAAGAAGAATTGTATATGATGCAACCAGAAGGTTTTGTCGATCCAAAAGGTGCTAACAAAGTGTGCAAGCTCCAGCGATCCATTTATGGACTGGTGCAAGCCTCTCGGAGTTGGAATATACGCTTTGATAGTGTGATCAAATCATATGGTTTTATACAGACTTTTGGAGAAGCCTATATTTACAAGAAAGTGAGTGGGAGCTCGGTAGCATTTCTGATATTATATGTAGATGACATATTGTTGATCGGAAATGATACTGAATTTCTGAATAGCATAGAATGATACTTGAATAAGAATTTTTCAATGAAAGACCTCGGTGAAGCTGCTTATATATTGGGCATCAAGATATATAGAGATAGATCAAGATGCTTGATTGTACTTTCACAAAGCACATACCTTGATAAAGTTTTGAAGAAGTTCAAAATGGATCAGGCAAAGAAAGGGTTCTTGCCTATATTACAAGCTGTGAAGTTGAGTCATACTCAATGCTCGACCACTTCAAAAGATAGAGAGAAAATGAAAGGTGTTCCCTATGCTTCAGCCATAGGCTCTATCATGTATGCAATGCTGTGTACCAGACCTGATGTGTGCCTTGCTATAAGTTTAGCAGGGAGGTACCAAAGTAATATAGGAGTGGATCACAGGACAGCGGTCAAGAACATCCTGAAATACCTGAAAAGGACTAAGGATATGTTTCTCGTATATGGAGGTGACAAAGAGCTCGTCATAAACGGTTATATCGATGCAAGCTTTGACACTGATCCAGATGACTCTAAGTCACAAACCGGATACGTGTTTTTATTAAATGGTGGAGCTGTCAGTTGGTGCAGTTCCAAGCAGAGCGTCGTGGCGGGATCTACGTGTGAAGCGGAATACATAGCTGCTTCAGAAGCAGCAAATGAAAGAGTATGGATGAAGGAGTTCATATCCGATCTAGGTGTCATACCTAGTGCATCAGGTGCAATGAAAATCTTTTGTGACAATACTGGTGCAATTGCCTTGGCAAAGGAATCCAGATTTCACAAGAGAACTAAGCACATCAAGAGACGCTTCAATTCCATCTGCGATCAAGTCAAGGAGGGAGACATATAGATTTGCAAGATACATACGGACCTGAAAGTTGCAGAGCCGTTGACTAAGCCTCTCTCACGAGCAAAACATTATCAGCACCAAGACTCCATGGGTGTTAGAATCATTACAATGTAATCTATATTATTAACTCTAGTGCAAGTGGGAGGCTGAAGGAAATATGCCCTAGAGGCAATAATAAAGTTGTTATTTATATTTCCTTTTATCATGACAAACATTTATTATTCATCCTAGAATTGTATTAACCGGAAACTTAGTACATGTGTGAATACATAGACAAACAGAATGTCACTAGTTTGCCTCTACTTGACTAGCTCGTTAATCAATGATGGTTATGTTTCCTAACCATAGACATGAGTTGTTATTTGATTAACGGGATCACATCATTAGAGAATGATGCGATTGACTTGACCCATCCCTTAGCTTAGCACGATGATCGTTTAGTCTGTTGCTATTGCTTTCTCCATAACTATACATGTTCCCATGGCTATGAGATCATGCAACTCCCGAATACCGGAGGAACGCTTTGTGTGCTACCAAACATCAAAACGTAACTGGGTGATTATAAAGGTGCTCTCCAGGTGTCTCCGATGGTGTTTGTTGAGTTGGCATGGATCAAGATTAGGATTTGTCACTCCGATTGTCGGAGAGGTATCTCTGGGCCCTCTCGGTAATGTACATCACAATAAGCCTTGCAAGAAATGTAGCTAATGAGTTAGTTACAGGATGTAGCATTACAGAATGAGTAAAGAGACTTGCTGGTAACGAGATTGAACTAGGTATTAAGATACCGACGATCAAATCTGGGGCAAGTAACATACCGATGACAAAGGGAATAACGTATACTATTATGCGGTTTGACCGATAAAGATCTTTGTAGAATATGTAGGAGCCAATATGAGCATCTAGGTTCCGCTATTGGTTATTGACCGGAGACATGTCTCGGTCATGTCTACATAGTTCTCGAACCCGTAGGGTCCACATGCTTAACGTGCGGTGACAATCAGTATTACGAGTTTATGTGTTTTTATGTACCAAAGGTAGTTCAGAGTCCCGGATTTGATCACCGACATGACGAGGAGTCTCCAAATGGTCAAGACATAAAGATCGATATATTGGAAGCTTATGTTTGGACATCGGAATGGTTCCAGATGAGTTCGGGCATTTTTCGGAGTACCAGGAGGTTACCGGAACCCCCGGGGAGTATATGGGCCTTATTGGGCCTTAGTGGAAAAGAGGAGAGGGAAGGAAAAGGTGGGAGGCGCGCCCCCTAGCCCAATCCGAATTGGGAGCCCCCCCTTTCCTTTCTCCTCTCCTCCTCTTCCTTCTCTCCTACTCCTACTACATGGAAGGGGGGAGTCCTACTCCCCGGGAGTAGGACTCCCCTAGGGCGCGCCATAGAGAGGGCCGACCCCTCCCCTCCTCCACTCATTTATATACGGGGGAGGGGGCACCCCATAGACACACAAGTTGATCATTGATCTTTTAGCCGTGTGCGGTGCCCCCCTCCACCATAATCCACCTCGATAATATCGTAGTGGTGCCTAGGTGAAGCCCTGTTCCGGTAGCAACATCATCACCATCATCACGCCGTCGTGCTGACAAAACTCTCCCTCGAAGCTCTACTGGATCGTGAGTTCGCGGGACGTCACCGAGCTGAACATGTGTAGATCATGGAGGTGCCGTATCTTCGGTACTAGATCAGTCGATCGTGAAGACGTACGACTACATCAACCGCATTGTCATAACGCTTCTGCTTACGGTCTATGAGGGTACGTAGACGATACTCTCCCCTCTCGTTGCTATGCATCACCATGATCTTGCGTGTGCATAGGTATTTTTTTGAAATTACTGCGTTACCCAACAGGTATACCTGAAGTTCAGGCAAAAACAATTGTCGAGGCTGTCAACTAGATTCGGGGATCTGCCGGTGGGCGCGTTCGTCGAGTGAATGTTGAAGATTCTCCAGACGCGTGCGCTCAGCCAAGGTGGCCAGGCGCGCAGCCTCCAAGGCCCGAGCCTCGGAGGTTCCCCCACGATGGGGGTCTGGAGTGCCTCCATGTTGCGGCGATGCAAGTCTTCTCTCTGATCTGAAGTGAGTGCTTGAGTTTCATACTCATCATGAATGTATGACGGGCCATCACCGTCGTCGTCGCCGCCGTTGTCACGGAAACCAGGCAGGCTGCGACGGGAGTCGGCCATAAGGACTTCTGCCGCGGGATCGCTGCTTCCGCACTCAGATAGAGTGTCTGCGGAACCAGTTGATAGGTCGAATGGTCCGTAGAGAGATACGTCGGGCTCAATTGCCGCGACTTGAGGGGTGGCCGACTGTCGAGCTGAAGGAAATATGCCCTAGAGGTAATAATAAAGTTATTATTTATTTCCTTATATCATGATAAATGTTTATTATTCATGCTAGAATTGTATTAACCAAAAACATAATACATGTGTGAATACATAGACAAACAAAGTGTCACTAGTATGCCTCTACTTGACTAGCTCGTTAATCAAAGATGGTTATGTTTCCTAACCATGAACAATGAGTTGTTATTTGATTAACGGGATCACATCATTAAGTGAATGATCTGATTGACATGACCCATTCCATTAGCTTAGCACCCGATCGTTTAGTATGTTGCTATTGCTTTCTTCATGACTTATACATGTTCCTATGACTATGAGATTATGCAACTCCCGTTTGCCGGAGGAACACTTTGTGTGCTACCAAACGTCACAACGTAACTGGGTGATTATAAAGGAGCTCTACAGGTGTCTCCAAATCTACATGTTGGGTTGGCGTATTTCGAGATTAGGATTTGTCACTCCAATTGTCGGAGAGGTATCTCTGGGCCCTCTTGGTAATGCACATCACTTAAGCCTTGCAAGCATTGCAACTAATGAGTTAGTTGCGGGATGATGTATTACAGAACGAGTAAAGAGACTTGCCGGTAACGAGATTGAACTAGGTATTGGAATACCGACGATCGAATCTCGGGCAAGTAACATACCGATGACAAAGGGAACAACGTATGTTGTTATGCGGTCTGACCGATAAAGATCTTCATAGAATATGTAGGAGCCAATATGAGCATCCAGGTTCCGCTATTGGTTATTGACCGGAGACGTGTCTCGGTCATGTCTACATTGTTCTCGAACCCGTAGGGTCCGCACGCTTAAGGTTACGATGACAGTTATATAATGAGTTTATGCATTTTGATGTATCGAAGTTTGTTCGGAGTCCCGGATGTGATCACGGACATGACGAGGAGTCTCGAAATGGTCGAGACATAAAGATTGATATATTGGAAGCCTATGTTTGGATATCGGAAGTGTTCCGGGTAAAATCGGGATTTTACCGGAGTACCGGGAGGTTACCGGAACCCCCCGGGAGCTATATGGGCCATAGTGGGCCTTAGTGGAAAAGAGAAGGGGCTGCCCAAAGTGGACCGCTCGCCCCTCCCCTCCCTTGGTCCGAATAGGACAAGGAGAGGGGGCCGGCCACCCTCTCTCTTTTCCCCCCTCCGCGAATCCTATTCTAACTAGGATTGGGGGGGGGGGGAATCCTACTCCCAGAGGGAGTAGGACTCTCCTGGCGCGCCTCTCCTAGGCCGGCCGCAACCCCCCCCCCTTGGTCCTTTATATACTGAGGCAGGGGAACCCCAGAGACACACAAGTTGATCCACGTGATCTTATTCTTAGCCGTGTGCGGCGCCCCCAGCCACCATAGTCCTCGATAATATTGTAGCGGTGCTTAGGCGAAGCCCTGCGACAGTAGTACATCAAGATCATCACCACGCCGTCGTGTTGACGGAACTCTTCCCCGACACTTTGCTGGATCGGAGTCCGGGGATCGTCATCGAGCTGAACGTGTGCTAAAACTCGGAGGTGTCGTAGTTTCGGTGCTTGATCGGTCGGGCCGTGAAGACGTACGACTACATCAACCAAACGCTTTCGTTGTCGATCTACAAGGGTACGTAGATCACACTCTCCCCTCGTTGCTATGCATCACCATGATCTTGCGTGTGCGTAGGAATTTTTTTGAAATTACTACGTTCCCCAACAGTGGCATCCGAGCCTAGGTTTTATATGTTGATGTTATATGCACGAGTAGAACACAAGTGAGTTGTGGGCGATATAAGTCATACTGCTTACCAGCATGTCATACTTTGGTTTGGCGGTATTGTTGGACGAAGCGGCCCGGACCGACATTACGCGTACGCTTACGCGAGACCGGTTCTCCCGACGTGCTTTGCACAGAGGTGGCTTGCGGGTGACAGTTTCTCCAACTTTAGTTGAATCGAGTGTGGCTACGCCCGGTCCTTGCGAAGGTTAAAACAGCACCAACTTGACAAACTATCGTTGTGGTTTTGATGCGTAGGTAAGACTGGTTCTTGCTTAAGCCCGTAGCAGCCACGTAAAACTTGCAACAACAAAGTAGAGGACGTCTAACTTGTTTTTGCAGGGCATGTTGTGATGTGGTATGGTCAAGACATGATGCTGATTTTTATTGTATGAGATGATCATGTTTTGTAACCAAGTTATCGGCAACTGGCAGGAGCCATATGGTTGTCGCTTTATTGTATGCAATGCAATCGCGATGTAATGCTTTACTTTATCACTAAGCGGTAGCGATAGTCGTGGAAGCACAAGCTTGGCGAGACGACAACGATGCTACGATGGAGATCAAGGTGTCACGCCGGTGACGATGGTGATCACGATGGTGCTTCGGAGATGGAGATCACAAGCACAAGATGATGATGGCCATATCATATCACTTTTATTGATTGCATGTGATGTTTATCTTTTATGCATCTTATCTTGCTTTGATTGACGGTAGCATTATAAGATGATCTCTCACTAATTATCAAGAAGTGTTCTCCCTGAGTATGCACCGTTGTGAAAGTTCTTCGTGCTGAGACACCACGTGATGATCGGGTGTGATAGGCTCTACGTTCAAATACAACGGGTGCAAAACAGTTGCACACGCGAAATACTCAGGTTAAACTTGACGAGCCAAGCATATACATATATGGCCTCGGAACACGGAGACCGAAAGGTCGAGCGTGAATCATATAGTAGATATGATCAACATAGTGATGTTCACGAATGAAACTACTCCATCTCACGTGATGATCGGACATGGTTTAGTTGATTTGGATCACGTAATCACTTAGAGGATTAGAGGGATGTCTATCTAAGTGGGAGTTCTTTAAGTAAATTAACTGAACTTAAATTTATCATGAAACTTAGTACCTGATAAGTATCTTGCTTGTTTATGCTTGTTTGTAGATAGATGGCTCGTGCTGTTGTTCCGTTAAATTTTAATGCGTTCCTTGAGAAAGCAAAGTTGAAAGATGATGGTAGCAATTACACGGACTGGGTCCGTAACTTGAGGATTATCCTCATTGCTGCACAAAAGAATTACATCCTGGAAGCACCGCTGGGTGCCAGGCCTGTTTCTAGAGCAACGCCGGATGTTATGAACGTCTGGCAGAGCAAAGATGATGACTACTCAATAGTTCAGTGTGCCATGCTTTACGGCTTAGAATCGGGACTTCAACGACATTTTGAACGTCATGGAGCATATGAGATGTTTCAGGAGTTGAAGTTAATATTTCAAGCAAATGCCCGAATTGAGAGATATGAAGTCTCCAATAAGTTCTATAGCTGCAAGATGGAGGATAACAGTTCTGTCAGTGAGCATATACTCAAAATGTCTGGGTATAATAATCACTTGATTCAATTGGGAGTTAATCTTCCAGATGATTGCGTCATTGACAGAATTCTCCAATCACTGCCACCAAGCTACAAGAGCTTCGTGATGAACTATAATATGCAAGGGATGAATAAGACTATTCCCGAGCTCTTCGCAATGCTGAAAGCTGCGGAGGTAGAAATCAAGAAGGAGCATCAAGTGTTGATGGTCAACAAGACCACTAGTTTCAAGAAAAAGGGCAAAGGGAAGAAGAAGGGGAACTTCAAAAAGAACTGCAAGCAAGTTGCTACTCAAGAGAAGAAACCCAAACCTGGACCTAAGCCTGAAACTGAGTGCTTCTACTGCAAGCAGACTGGTCACTGGAAGCGGAACTGCCCCAAGTATTTGGCGGATAAGAAGGATGGCAAGGTGAACAAAGGTATATGTGATATACATGTTATTGATGTGTACCTTACTAATGCTCGCAGTAGCACCTGGGTATTTGATACTGGTTCTGTTCCTAAAATTTGCAACTCGAAACAGGGACTACGGATTAAGCGAAGATTGGCTAAGGACGAGGTGACGATGCACGTGGGAAACGGTTCCAAAGTCGATGTGATCGCAGTCGGCACGCTACCTCTACATCTACCTTTGGGATTAATATTAGACCTAAATAATTGTTATTTGGTGCCAGCGTTAAGCATGAACATTATATCTGGATTTTGTTTGATGCAAGACGGTTATTCATTTAAATCTGAGAATAATGGTTGTTCTATTTATATGAGTAATATCTTTTATGGTCATGCACCCTTAAAGAGTGGTCTATTTTTATTAAATCTCGATAGTAGTGACACACATATTCATAGTGTTGAAGCCAAAAGATGCAGAGTTGATAATGATAGTGCAACTTATTTGTGGCACTGCCGTTTTGGTCATATCGGTGTAAAGCGCATGAAGAAACTCCATACTGATGGACTTTTGGAACCACTTGATTATGAATCACTTGGTACTTGCGAACCGTGCCTCATGGGCAAGATGACTAAAACACCGTTCTCCGGTACTATGGAGAGAGCAACAGATTTGTTGGAAATCATACATACAGATGTATGTGGCCCGATGAATATTGAGGCTCGTGGTGGATATCGTTATTTTCTCACCTTCACAGATGACTTAAGCAGATATGGGTATATCTACTTAATGAAACATAAGTCTGAAACGTTTGAAAAGTTCAAAGAATTTCGGAGTGAAGTTGAAAATCATCGTAACAAGAAAATAAAATTTCTACGATCTGATCGTGGAGGAGAATATTTGAGTTACAAGTTTGGTGTACATTTGAAACAATGCGGAATAGTTTCGCAACTCACACCACCCAGAATACCACAGCGCAATGGTGTGTCCGATCGTTGTAATCATACTTTACTAGATATGGTGCGATCTATGATGTCTCTTACTGATTTACCGCTATCGTTTTGGGGATACGCTCTAGAGACGGCCGCATTCACGTTAAATAGGGCACCATCAAAATCCGTTGAGACGACGCCTTATGAACTGTGGTTTGGCAAGAAACCAATGTTGTCGTTTCTGAAAGTTTGGGGCTGCGATGCTTATGTGAAAAAGCTTCAACCTGATAAGCTCGAACCCAAATCGGAGAAATGTGTCTTCATAGGATATCCAAAGGAGACTATTGGATACACCTTCTATCACAGATCCGAAGGCAAGACTTTTGTTGCTAAGTTCGGAAACTTTCTAGAGAAGGAGTTTCTCTCGAAAGAAGTGAGTGGGAGGAAAGTAGAACTTGACGAGGTAACTGTACCTGCTCCCTTATTGGAAAGTAGTGCATCACAGAAAACTGTTTCTATGACACCTGCACCAGTGAGTGAGGAAGCTAATGATGATGATCATGAAACTTCAGAACAAGATACTACTGAACCTCGTAGATCAACCAGAGTAAGATCCGCGCCAGAGTGGTACGGTAATCCTGTTCTGCAAGTCATGCTACTAGATCATGATGAACCTACGAACTATGAAGAAGCGATGGTGAGCCCAAATTCCGCAAAATGGCTTGAAGCCATGAAATCTGAGATGGGATCCATGTATGAGAACAAAGTGTGGACTTTGGTTGACTTGCCCGATGATCGGCAAGCAATTGAGAATAAATGGATCTTCAAGAAGAAGACTGACGCTGACGGTAATATTACTGTCTACAAAGCTCGACTTATCGCAAAAGGTTTTCGGCAAGTTCAAGGGATTGACTACGATGAGACCTTCTCACCCGTAGCAATGCTTAAGTCTGTCCGAATCATGTTAGCAATTGCCGCATTTTATGATTATGAAATATGGCAGATGGATGTCAAAACTGCATTCCTGAATGGATTTCTGGAAGAAGAGTTGTATATGATGCAACCAGAAGGTTTTGTCGATCCAAAGGGAGCTAACAAAGTGTGCAAGCTCCAGCGATCCATTTATGGACTGGTGCAAGCCTCTCGGAGTTGGAATAAATGTTCTGATAGTGTGATCAAAGCATTTGGTTTTTTACAGACTTTTGGAGAAGCCTGTATTTACAAGAAAGTGAGTGGGAGCTCTGTAGCATTTCTGATATTATATGTGGATGACATATTACTAATTGGAAATGATGTAGAATTTCTGGATAGCATAAAGGGATACTTGAATAAGATTTTTTCAATGAAAGACCTCGGTGAAGCTGCTTACATATTAGGCATTAAAATCTATAGAGATAGATCAAGACGCTTAATTGGACTTTCACAAACCACATACCTTGACAAAGTTTTGAAGAAGTTCAAAATGGATCAAGCAAAGAAAGGGTTCTTGCCTGTGTTACAACGTGTGAAGTTGAGTAAGACTCAATGCCCGACCACTTCAGAAGATAGAGAGAATATGAAGATGTTCCCTATGCTTCAGCCATAGGCTCTATCATGTATGCAACGCTGTGTACCAGACCTGATGTGTGCCTTGCTATAAGTCTAGCAGGGAGGTACCAAAGTAATCCAGGAGTGGATCACTAGACAGCGGTCAAGAACATCCTGAAATACCTTAAAAGGACTAAGGATATGTTTCTCGTATATGGAGGTGACAAAGAGCTCATCGTAAAAGGTTACGTTGATGCAAGCTTTGACACTGATCCGGACGATTCTAAATCGCAAACCGGATACGTGTTTACATTAAACGATGGAGCTGTCAGTTGGTGCAGTTCTAAACAAAGCGTTGTAGTGGGTTCTACATGTGAAGCGGAGTACATAGCTGCTTCAGAAGCAGCAAATGAAGGAGTCTGGATGAAGGAGTTCATATCCAATCTAGGTGTCATACCTAGTGCATCGGGTCCAATGAAAATCTCTTGTGATAATACTGGTGCAATTGCCTTGGCAAAGGAATCCAGATTTCACAAGAGAACCAAGCACATCAAGAGACGCTTCAATTCCATCCGGGATCTAGTCCAAGTGGGAGACATAGAAATTTGCAAGATACATACGGATCTAAATGTTGCAGACCCGCTGACTAAGCCTCTTCCATGAGCAAAACATAATCAGCACCAAGGCTCCATGGGTGTTAGAATCATTACTGTGTAATCTAGATTATTGACTCTAGTGCAAGTGGGAGACTAAAGGAAATATGCCCTAGAGGCAATAATAAAGTTATTATTTATTTCTGTATATCATGATAAATGTTTATTATTCATGCTAGAATTGTATTAACCGGAAACATAATACATGTGTGAATACATAGACAAACAAAGTGTCACTAGTATGCCTCTACTTGACTAGCTCGTTAATCAAAGATGGTTATGTGTCCTAACCATGAACAATGAGTTGTTATTTGATTAACGGGATCACATCATTAAGTGAATGATCTGATTGACATGACCCGTTCCATTAGTTTAGCACCCGATCGTTTAGTATGTTGCTATTGCTTTCTTCATGACTTATACATGTTCCTATGACTATGAGATTATGCAACTCCCGTTTGCCGGAGGAACACTTTGTGTGCTACCAAACGTCACAGCGTAACTGGGTGATTACAAAGGAGCTCTACAGGTGTCTCCAAAGCTACATGTTGGGTTGGCGTATTTCGAGATTAGGATTTGTCACTCCGATTGTCGGAGAGGTATCTCTGGGCCCTCTCGGTAATGCACATCACTTAAGCCTTGCAAGCATTGCAACTAATGAGTTAGTTGCGGGATGATGTATTACAGAACGAGTAAAGGGACTTGCCGGTAACGAGATTGAACTAGGTATTGGAATACCGACGATCGAATCTCGGGCAAGTAACATACCGATGACAAAGGGAACAACGTATGTTGTTATGCGGTCTGACCGATAAAGATCTTCGTAGAATATGTAGGAGCCAATATGAGCATCCAGGTTCCGCTATTGGTTATTGACCGGAGACGTGTCTCGGTCATGTCTATATTGTTCTCGAACCCGTAGGGTCCGCACGCTTAAGGTTACGATGACAGTTATATTATGAGTTTATGCATTTTGATGTACCGAAGTTTGTTCGGAGTCCCGGATGTGATCACGGACATGACGAGGAGTCTCGAAATGGTCGAGACATAAAGATTGATATATTGGAAGCCTATGTTTGGATATCGGAAGTGTTCCGGGTAAAATCAGGATTTTACCGGAGTACCGGGAGGTTACCGGAACCCCCCGGGAGCTATATGGGCCATAGTGGGCCTTAGTGGAAAAGAGAAGGGGCTGCCCAAAGTGGGCCGCGCGCCGCTCCCCTCCCTTGGTCCGAATAGGACAAGGAGAGGGGGCCGGCCACCCTCTCTCTTTTCCCCCCTCCGCGAATCCTATTCCAACTAGGATTGGGGGGGTTAGGCCGGCCGCAACCCCCCCTTGGTCCTTTATATACTGAGGCAGGGGAATCCCAGAGACACACAAGTTGATCCACGTGATCTTATTCTTAGCCGTGTGCGGCGCCCCCAGCCACCATAGTCCTCGATAATATTGTAGCGGTGCTTAGGCGAAGCCCTGCGACAGTAGTACATCAAGATCGTCACCACGCCATCGTGTTGACGGAACTCTTCCCCGACACTTTGCTGGATCGGAGTCCGGGGATCGTCATCGAGCTGAACGTGTGCTAAAACTCGGAGGTGCCGTAGTTTCGGTGCTTGATCGGTCGGGCCGTGAAGACGTACGACTACATCAACCAAAAGCTTCCGTTGTCGATCTACAAGGGTACGTAGATCACACTCTCCCCTCGTTGCTATGCATCACCATGATCTTGCCTGTGCGTAGGAATTTTTTTGAAATTACACGTTCCCCAACACGAGCCACCGCATACCTCACCCACCGCTGAAGCCACGACCGACCGAATCACTTGCGGTGGCGTACAACAGGGAGAGTGGATCACGCGGGAGCCGACCGATAATAGGTCGACGGCTGCCGCAGGAGGACGCCGCATGCACTCACGCGAAAGTGTGCCGCCCCGCGGATGGGAAGGGCCTCGACATCGAGGGGGGCCTCTTAGAGCCAGGCGGAGTCGCGAGTGACAAAAACGAGCACGCCGAGACGGATCTCGCGGCCCAAAGACAAACCACCGCCGGAAACCATGTTGATGAAGATCGGAAAAACTGCAACCTCACCGGAAGTCGCTAAGACGCCGGCCCCACGGTGGGCGCCAACTGTCGTGGGAGCAAGTCTGACAGTAAGAATAGGGGGTACGTAGGAGGAGGCAAGGCCCTAGGTACGGCAAGGTTGTGCACGCAATATTTACGAGTTCAGGCCCTTCTCGGAGGAAGTAATAGCCCTACGTCTCGGTGCCCGGAGGCTTTGTCGACTAGATTATGCGTGAGAGTTATAGGGGGTGCGAACCCTTGTGCCAGAGGAGGGCGGTGGCTTATATAGAGTGCGCCAGACCCCTCCAGCCCCCAGTTACATAAGGTTCAATGTACGTTAAGGCAGGGGCGTTATTGGTAACGCTAGCTATGAATGATTATAAATGATCTTTAAGACTACGGAGTGAACGCCTGACCGTTGCCATCCTAGGGTGACTTTAGACCTTCTGTACTCCGAGTGTTTCTTCATGTGGTCGGGTGACTCTATCTTGATCGAGTGGAATTGGGGTATCCGAGTGGGATAACTGGTTGAGTGGCTTGCACTTTAACTTGGTTTCAGTCAATATCTTCTGTTGTACTTCAAATGACTTTGACTCTAGGGAAGTGTCCTTGGGTAGGGCGTCTAGGTCAGGCCTATGACCCTACCCTAAGTACATGGCATCGTCGCCTCAAACGTCCACGAATGCGCCCGTCCGCGGACACTTATCGGTCATGTCTCAAATTAGCTATTTTGCATTCACCTCTCTCATATTTCATATCCTAGATCCACGTCGTCTCCCGACCAGTGGGTCGGGCCGAGGACCCTTATGGTGGTTCACCAATGGGCCACCTCAGGCAGACCACAGCGCATACAAGACTCCACATGACTTGGCGCACAAGACGAGGACTCTTCTAAACCCTAGGACTCCGATGCATATATAAACCGGGGCCAGGTTAGTCGATAGATCAACTCATATTCATTAGAACAATCTTGTGGTAGATATATGTACTCTGTACTATCCCCCATATGAACACAATCAAAAGAAGGACACAGGGTTTTACCTCCATCAAGAGGGCCCGAATCCTAGGTAAAATCCCGTGTCCATGTTACCATCGTTCCAACCGGTTCGAAGGAGGAGACGATCTTCGGACCACCGAGTTTGATGGCGTTTCCGACTGGGACCCCTTCGTCAGTCCGACGTGGCGGGCGTGCCCGGGCGCCCCCATATCCGCCCCTTATTTGGGCTGGATATGGGGGGTGCCGATCAGTCCGGGCATTCGAGGCCCATTTGAGGCGTCCGTCTGGGTCGAAGAAACGTGTTCGGTCAGTGACCGGGCGGCCCGCCCGGGCGTATGAGGCGGGTTTGAGTGCCCCGACTGTAGATGCTCTAATTAGACGAGAAGCGCCACTAGGCTTTCTCTCTCTAATTTTCTTACATTTTTTCTTCCTCGACGTCGAAGCTTTGTCGGACTACTACTTCGGAATGCATGGATACTTAGAGGGCTCTCGTCTTGGAGAACAATTCTCGCGCTGGGAGGTGTAATCTAGGTGTGGGAATCGACGGGATGCCCCGGCTCGTCATTTGCTTCCGCTACTCTTCCCCGTTGATGAGTTTGATCGTTACCGCCATCTTCATAGTGTTTCCGGGTGTGATCATGTAGCATAATTTTTTTGCGTAGCACGTTCCCCTACACTCCTTTCATCTTATCTCTCTCGGCACACCACCTCTTCCCTTTGACCTCCAGACCAATGGTCGAGGCTAGCTGGGGATGGTGGAAGACCCTTTCGCCGTGCCTCCGCCACGGAGTCGCAAACTTGTTGGACACATGGGGTGCCCGCTGCATGGCCCACATTATGTTGGGAGGGAGAGCCTCAGAGTTCTCCTCGACATGGAGGACACGAAGGAGGAGGAGCAGCCACCCGCGCCTGCTGCGGGGCTCGCTCTACAGTAGCCGAAAGCGCATTACAACACCGTCATGGTGGAGACGCAACCGGAGAAGCAGACGCTGCCGGTCTCCGCGTTTCAGATGCTACAGGAGAAGCAGTGGTACAACTTGCAGCTCCTAGAGCACCATCGACTCACGGATGGCTAGATCACCGGCGAGCATGCGAACGCGAAGGTCATCACGGGCATGCTCGCACAGAATCCGGGGCATCACGGATGAGCAGCGGACGATGTACGAGTCCGTGTGCAGTGCTTGCGCCATCCGTCGCGAGCGGTGACGTCTCCGCATCAATGAGGCGTAGTACGACTGCATGTTCGGGGAGATCGCGGCGGAGGTGAACACAGATGCGGTGACGGACTGAAACACTGCCAACGTCGGCAACTCCACGCCGTTCGAGTCGGGCTAACGAACATGAGGCTGGACCTTCCACGTAGATTGCTGAGCTCATCTCCATGGGCGACGTTGCCGTCGACGGGCTCCAACAGTAGGGCATGGGAGCAGACGTGCCCATGTCCGACATGGATAAAGACCCTTAACTTTTGCTATGTACAATATTAATGAATTTTTTTGTCCAATTTTATTTGATGCATCGGGGTGTATGATCGGTTCTCTTAAAACTATCCGTGGACATGTTGTACGGATATTTGCCATGTTTTTGTTTTGATGTAGGACCTGATAAGTACCGAGCGTCAAGTACGAAAACATGACAATTCCGAATATTTTGGATGACAATTTTAGTAAGCGCGATGGTGACAACCTTAAATGTCAAGCATGACAACTTTCGTGCTTTAATTTATTTTTGACAGAAACTTATGATATATCCTACCAAATTTGCTATTACGTGACTGAAAATGTCATCGAAAAACCGAATGGCACGAATTGTGGCACTTGTAATTTGGGTTGATGTATAGTGTTGAAGATGCCCTAACCACCGACAGGGAAGGAGAAGAGAAAGAGAAACCCACCCCCGCAAGCGAGGATGCACCGAAACCCTCGCGTCCTCCTCCGCGCCGCCGCCTATCTCCTCCGCCCCTCCACCGCCGCCCCGCAACCCCTAACGAACGCCAGACCTCCCCTGCCACTTTCTCCGCGGGGCCTCATCCTCCCTGCACAACGCCGCGCCTTCTCGACGGACTACGGCAAGGACGTCGACGAGGTGAACCGCAAGTTCGCCGAAGCGCGGGAGGAGATCGAGGCTGCCATGGACAGCAAGGAGACGGTGTACTTCAACGAGGAGGCCGCCTGCGCGCGCGACGCGGCCGGCGAGGCCCTCGGCGCCTTCGACGCGCTGCTTGCGCGGGTCCCGCCCGCAGACGCCGACGCGCTCCGCAGGTCCATGGGGCTCAAGATGGAGCAGCTCAAGGCCGAGCTCAAGCAGCTCGAGGAGTAGTGGTTGCTCCAGGCCGTTCTTTGATGAGCGCATCGAGGTCAGAGATTTCTTCTTTTGGGAACAAATCTTGGCGATCTTTGTTTTAGTTAGTACTTATATGTTCCTATAGTAGTTCCTGGATATTCTGATTGGGAAATAAAATTAAGGCTGCACTTCATTCCTGTTGTGGGAGATTACATTTGGAGCTAATTGTCCATGCTGATGCAAATTGGTAGCATACAATTTGTACCAGCAAAATTGGTATTTATGTTCATTCTGGATTGATGGAGCCTCAGAATTAAATTAGAAGAGCGAAGCATGTAATTTGTTCCTGTGCCAATTGTGATATTATTAATTGAGGTTAACAGTTAAAAAGGATGGTCATATTTGCATATGCCTTGCTTGATAATTTCTTCTTGAAAAAAATTGAGCAAGGAGCCAGGGAGATAGGATAGATATGTTAACTTCAGATATGTAGGTGCGTGGTGAATGAATGGAATGTGACTGGCGCAATGCTGTTATGATAGACAAGAGGGTTTTAAGCTGCAACTATCATTTGCTATCTGTAGTAATGCTTGGGAAAACTGGCAGCTTTTGATGACATCTTTTCTGACAAAAGGCAGTTTACACTGCTTTCGTTACAAATAGATAGGATAGGAACAGAGTTTTACAGCCCAGGCACTAAACCTGAGTGAAATGCTCCCAAAGAAGGAGAAAAGAAAACAAAACGAAGGGGGAAACAGGCAATCTCGCATTTAATCAGGCTCACAAGGATGGCCGGCAAGCAGTAGGACACGCATCTGGCCAGCCTCAGTCGACATCTGAGCCTCCATCTGGAGTTTCCGGAACAAAGTGGTGACTGAGCATGAGTGATGCCTGAAGACACATTCATTCCTTTCTTTCCAGATTGACCACCAAACGAGCGCCACGATCGATCTCCGGGACTTGGCTGCATCTTGAGTGAGACCCAAGGAGCTACGGTCGCACCAAGCAGTCAAGAGTACCATCAGGTTTTGCCGGAATGAGACTAGCCAGTTGCTGCAACTTGTCCAATACTAGACGCCATAGCTCTGAAGCAAAAGGACAGATCGTAAAAAGATGCAGTGAGGGTTCAGCAGCAGTTAAGCGCATCAAGCACCTGGGGTCATGGTCCCAGCCATGGCGGGCAAGGTTATCCGCAGTTCAGCATCGGCCTTGCCAAGCTAGCCAAGTGAACAATTGACATTTGGGTGGAGCATCACAATTCCAGGCCATCTTGGCAAAAGGTGGCTTGATACAACCTGAGAAGTGCAGAGCATAGGCCGAGCTAGCACTGTAGGTGCCATTAGCAGTCCAGAGCCATGTCAATGAGTTTGGCTGGCAGTGGTAAGCTGAAACTGATGGAGATTGTTCCACGTCCCCAAGAACTGGAGTAAGGAAGCTGCAGTCAGATCAGCCTTGAAGTGACGCAGCCATTTGTCCTGTGCCAAGGCATCTTTAATTGTGATCCTACGCTACGTGGAATCGTGCATTGACGAAATAGCTCTGTGTATTTTATGCTGAAACTTGTTTTATTTAACCAAGGATCCGTTCAGAATTGGGTTGCCGCACCATCGCCAATGTTGAATCTGATGGAAGCCACAAACAGGGACTTGACGACATCATTCACAGGCAAAGGCAGCCCTATCCACGGCCTCGAGCTGTCCATCCAAGACAGCCATAGCCAACGACAACAAGGTGCATCACTCTTTAGGAGAAGGTTTGGAATACCCAACCCGCCACAAGTGCACTGGAGATAGAGCTATTTCCAGTTCACCAGACACCTACCATGAGACAGAGTTGTTTCCAGTTCACCAGTCACCTACCATTAGACGTCTCGGCCTTGTTAGCCCAAAGAAAACCCCTGCAATCTTTTTCAAACTTTTTCCCCAGCCAAATTGGGTGTGTGTGTGTGGGGGGGGGGGGGGGGGGAGGGGGTCAATGGCCATTAGTTGGAAGGCAAGTTCAACTTGTTCCATGAAGTTGTTTTTACGTTGAAGCTTATAAAAAATGGCCTGATAATGGACCCTCTTCAATCTCTTGAATCCGAGAGGCATGCCCAAGTAGGTGCATGGGAACTCATTGAGCGAACATGCATACCCAAGTAGGTGCATGGGAACTCGTTGAGCGAATAGTTCAGCTCTGCAGTCAACTGTTAGCCGTCAGTGTTGTCACATCGGATAGGTCAAATGCCAAATGAAAATGTCACGGCCCGGCTGATTGTCGCGCAGGTTGTAGGTGTGGGAGGTAGGAGGTCGAGGGTGTACCCCTCGTCGGCCTATTGTTGGAGAAGGGGGTGAGGAGGGGCGCCGTAATGCAGGAGCAAGGGAGGTGAGGGTGTAGGTTATTCTCTGCTTGACGTTTATTGATCCCAAGGGCTGGCTATATATAGCCTAATTACAAGACCAGATTACAGACTCCTACTAGAATTGGGTGTTGGCAGGGTAACCTTTTTCGGGACTAAACCTTTCCAACTAATACCCAAACTCCTAATCTAAAATGACTATAATTAAACAAGGACATATTTTTATGCAGGTACAGGGCCGGCCCGCACAGGTCCTTTGCGCCTATAGGGCTGGCCCCACATGACATCTCCCCCTCCATTTTGAAACAACTCGTCCTCGAGCTAGAAGCTTGGATAACGTTCGCGGAAGGGTGTGACATCCTCCCATGATGCAGCAGACGCCGGCTGGCCCTCCCAGTGAATGAGCACCTACTAGGCACCCCGAGCAATACGAGCATGCAATGCTTGGACATGGGTTGGATGTACTCGACCCTGAAACAGAGGTGGAAGCATCGGCGGAACTTCCGGCGGCGGACCATGGTGCTTTTCAGGACCTCGACATGGAAGACATTGTGAATGCGGGCGCGTGGGGGCAGCTCCAAATGATAAGCAACCGTATCGATTTTAGCGAGGACTTTGAAAGGCCCATAATTTTTGGGAGCCAATTTCCCTTTGGCGCCTACTCCAAGGAACCGACCGATGCTGAAGACGGAGCCAAACCCATTCTCCAACATCAAAAGAAAGGGCCCGATGCTTATCATCATAGTAATGCTTGTACTGTTGTGTTGCCTGAAGGAGACGATCACAGATGTCGAGTAAGAATTGATCGCGGTTGACGATCTGCCGTTCCACCGCCTGATGGCGAATCTTGCCCGGCGTATAGTCCCGGAGTGAGGGGGGATCCCGTCCATAAATCACCCTGACAGGAGTGTCCTTCAATGCTGAGTGGTACGAAGTGTTGTAGCAGTACTTTGCCCAAGGCAACCATTGGAGCCACTGCCGTGGGCGATCCCCAGTTATGCAACGAAGGCACATGGTGATGACGCGATTGACGGCCTCAGATTGTCCATCAGACTGCGGATGGAAGGCTGAACTCATGTGCAAGCGCGCATGGCGGCAAACAAAGCCTTCCAAAATCCCGAAGTGAAAACCACATCCCTGTCCGAAACGATGGATGTTGGAAACCCATGAAGTCGGACAATGTTGGAGAAGAAGGCCTTAGCAACAGACTCTACAGTGTACGGATGCGCCAATGGGATGAAATGCGCATACTTGGAGAAACGGTCCACGACGGTCAGGATCACACTCTTGCCGCCCACCTTCGGAAGTGCCTCAGTGAAATCCATGGAGATGTCTTCCCAGACACGAGGTGGCACTGTCAAGGGCTGCAATAAGCCGACTGGATGAAGCTGCTCCGTCTTGTTGCGTTGACAAACCTGACAAGCACACCTTCGGTAGTGCCTCAGTGAAATCCATGCAGATGTCTTCCTAGACATGAGATGGCATTGTCAAGGGCTGCAATAAGCCGACTGGATGAAGCTGCTGCGTCTTATTGCGTTGACAAACCTGACAAGCATGAATATACTGCTGAAGTGATGCCCTTGCTTGCGACAGATGGAAATCCTGGCGAAGACGATGAAGTGACTTCTGGATACCTTCATGGCCCGCATCGTGGGCTGCAGCCAGGACCTTCCCGAGCAGTGGCGACGCGGGTGGCACATAAGCCCGTTGCTGGAAGGTAACAACACCATCAATGAGAGCCCAAGGCTGGCCTAACTCATCAGATTCTAGTTGTTCCTGGAAAGTGACGAGCGCCGGGTCCGTGTGTGCAGCCTGACGGAGAGCTTCAAACAGATCAAAGGAAGACCCGGATATGGCGAGTGCCTGGCCGGCAGGAGCATCACGGCGAGAAAGAGTGTCAGCGACGATGTTTTGGTGGCCTGGTTTATATTCCACCGTGAGGTTGAACCCCAACAGCTTGCCCACCCAATGATGCTATGGAATGGTAGCGAGGTGTTGGTCCAACAAAAACTTCATGCTGTAGTGGTCAGTTTTGATGACAAACGCACGTCCCCAAAGATAGGGCCGCCAGTGGCGCATGGCGTGCACCAGACCAATGAGCTCCCGCTCATAAGCGGCGAGAGAAGCATGGCACGGAGCGATGGTTTTGCTGAAATAGGCAATGGGGCCGCCACCTTGATGTAGGACTGCCCTGAAACCAGATCCAAATGCATCACATTCCACAATGAATGACACTGCAAAATCCGGCAGCCGAAGCACAGGGGCGGTGGTAAGAGCTGTCTTGAGAGCTTCAAAGGCGGTAGTCGCCGCAGGCGTCCAAAGAAATCCGTCTTTCTTGTGGAGCGCCGTGAGGGGAGCTGCAATGGTGCCAAAATCCCGGATGAACTTGCGGCAGTATCTTGCCAGTCCTAAGAAACCACGCACAGCACGGACGGTGCGCGAAACTGGCCAGTCTACCACGGCTAGAACCTTGTCGCTGTCCGTGGCAACTCCTATAGTGGAGATGACGTGTCCCAGATAAGCCATGGTTTCTTCCCCAAAGGAACACCTGGAGCGCTTGAGAAACAGCTGATGTGTGCGCATAGCCTCCAAGACGAGCACATGATGTAGGTGATCCGACCAGGACGAGCTGTAGATCAAGATATCATCGAAGAACACAAGCACAAACCGACGAAGGTAGGGATGTAGGCGTAGTTCATGAGTGCTTGGAACGTCGCTGGGGCATTGGTCAAACCAAAGGCCATCACCACAAACTCAAAGAGGCCCTCATGTGTGCGGAATGTCGTCTTGTGGATATCCTCAGGGGCCATCCGAACCTGGTGGTAACCCGACCGGAGATCCAGTTTGGTGAAAAAGTGGCGCTGTTTAGTTCATCCAGAAGTTCATCGACGACGGGAATTGGAAACCTGTCCTTGATGGTGACAAGGTTGAGACCACGATAGTAGATACAGAAACGCCAAGTCCCGTTGGCCTTTCTGACGAGTAGAACGGGGGATGAAAATGCGGAAGAACTAGGACGGATCAGACCACGAGCCAGCATCTCTGAACATTGGCGCTCCAGTTCATCTTTTTGAATCGTTGGGTAGCAGTAGGGTCAGACAGCAACCGGTGGTGTCCCAGGAATAAGATGAATATGATGGTCATGTGCGCGCTGCGGCGGCAGGCCTTGAGGGTCGGCGAAAGTGGCCAGAAGGTTGTCCAGGAGGTCCTTGCCTTCGCACGCATGTAGGTGGGTAGGCCGTCCGAGAGAGCTGAGGCCCGACCACTCCACACGGTGATCCAAGTGCCAAAACGACATCCACTGCGTAGTGAAGTCCCAGAGAATTGGCCCAAGAGTTTTGAGGAATCGTGTACCAAGGACGATGTCGAACCCGCCCAATGCAATGGCATGCAGATCAACAACGAAACACTCCTTGTCAATGGTGATCGCAACCTGCTAAAGGAGTCCCCGACATGTCACCTTATCGCCATTGGCGACCGTGACTCCCAAGCGACGATTGGAGGAGAAAGGTAGCCCGACGATGGTGGCCAGCTCTTCGTGGATGAAGTTATGAGTGCTGCCCGAATCAAGCAAGGCGACCAAGTCACGGTCCCCGATGCGAATAGTGACCTGCATTGTGTCGCTGGTGGGAATTCTGGTGACAGCCAAGAACGAGATTTGTGCCTCCTGGAAATCCTCAAACCGCTCTTCGGTGTCAGTGGACTGAATGCAGAACGGCCGTTTGCAGTGATGGCCCCACGCGAACTTCTCATCACAATTGAAGCAGAGACCCTTAGCGCGTCGTTCATCTATCTTGGCCGGCGTGAGTCTTTTGAAGACGAGCGCGGGCGTGGGGTTGGAGGAGTCTGGTAAGGCCAGACTAGATGCGGCCATGGGGTGGAGTGGATGGCTGGGCCGGTCCGGGGTGGCTGCGGTGCTGGTGACAGTATTGAGGTGCTCAAAGGAGATTGCTAAGTCCATAGCCGCGTCCAAAGTCGCCGGTTTCATCATCTCGACCTGAGTTTTCATGGGCTCACCCAAGTTGTTGGTGAAGATATCCCGCTCATCGTCGTCGGCAATGGGCGCACCCGAGAGAGATTCTTTAGAAATCGCTTGGAGTACTTCGCTACGGTGCCGAAGCGGCGGGTGGAGATCAGCTCGCCAAAGGGGTTGGCGCGGGTCGGCGGTCCGAAGTGGTTGGTGATTAGTTTTTGAAACTCGGTCCAGGACGGCCGCTGGCCTAGCTTTGTCTCGAGGTGGCCATACCATAATGCGGCAACATCGGTGAGGTGGTAGGAGGCGAGCCACGTTTTATCCGACTTCGGCGTTCGCTGCCCGAGGAAGAAGAGATTGCAGCGTGTCAGCCACGGCCGCAGATCGCTGGCCCCTTCAAAGAGGGGAAAATCAATCTTGTAGAGGCGCGGAGCCCGATCCACCTGATCGGCCGTGGCACCTGTGTGGGACGCCGCCTCTGAGGGCCGCATGAGCCCGAGCCACCCAATTGAGGCGTGCCCTTGCCTTCCAGCCGAAGGAGGGCCAGGTTCTGCGGGCGCTGCTGCTGCGACGTGTCCGCCAGTTGGCCTTGGAGGGTTTTGAGCGTCTTGGCGATGGACTGGAGGGTGGCGCGGTCCTCAATGCGTTCTGTCCGAGCAATGTGGTTTTCCTCAGAGAGGCTGTTCAACGTGGCGATCATGGCCTCATGATCCTCATGCTGTTTGGTCGTGAGGTCTTTTAGTGTTCGCGGCAGGGGCGGCGACGGCAGCGGAGACATGGCCGTTGGGATCGACGACGAATCTAATACCAAGTTGTCACGGCCCGGCTGTTTGCCGCGCAGGTTGTAGGTGTGGGAGGTAGGAGGACGAGGGCATACCCCTTGCCGGCCTATTGTTGGAGAAGGGGGTGAGGAGGGGCGCCGTAACGCAAGAGCAAGGGAGGTGAGGGTGTAGGTTATTCTCTTCTTGATGTTTATTGACCCCAAGGGGTATTGGCAGGTAACCTTCTTTGCGACTCCTACTACAATTGGGTGTTGGCAGGGTAACCTTCTTTGGGACTAAACCTTTCCAACTAATACCCAGACTCCTAATCTAAAAAGACTATAATTAAACTAGGACATATTTTTAGGCAGGTGCAGGGCCGGCCCGCGCAGGTCCCTTGCGCCTATAGGGCTGGCCCCACATGACAGAAAAGGATCACATCATCGGCATTGAAAGAGACCCTAATCCTGGCGATATTGGGACTTTGGGACCAAGAGAGGTAAGCACCGCAGCTTCTTCGGCAGTCTTGAGCATTACCAGCACAAACATGAGAGGGGACAACAGATCTCCTTGGCGGAGCCTGTAACGCCTTCGATGCGGCTATATCTCCCACGTGTCAAAGCACGACTTAGAGGCATAACTGCATTGAAAGCAATGTCGCAAGTGAGGTAATCTTCACACAACCCATGTAATACATAAGGGAAAGAGATACATAGTTGGCTTACAATCGTCATTTCACACAATACATAAATAAAGCATTACAACATCCAAATACAATCAGGGCCCGACTACGGAGCCAAAATAAAAGAAGAACCCCAAATGCGACACAGTCCCCGATCGACCCCAACTGGGCTTCACTATTGATCAACTAGAACGAAACAACACAAAGGACAAGATCTTCATCGAGCTCCTCCTTGAGCTTGGTTGCGTCGTCTGCACGAACTCATCGGCACCTGCAAGCTGGTTTTGGAAGTATCTGTGAGCCACGGGGACTCAGCAATCTCACACCCTCGCGATCAAGACTATTTAAGCTTATGCATAAGGTAAAGGTATGAGATGGAGCTGCAGCAAGCGACTAGTATATATGGTGGCTAAACATACGCAAATGAGAGCGAGAAGAGAAGGCAAGGCACGGTCGTTAAAAAACTATGATCAAGAAGTGATCCTAGAACAACCTACGTCAAGCATAACTCCAACAACCGTGTTCACTTCCCGGACTCCGCTGGAAAGAGACCATCACGGTTACACACGCGGTTGATGCATTTTAATTAAGGTTAACTTCAGGTTTTCTACAACCGGACATTAACAAATTCCCATCTGCCCATAATCGCGGGCACGGCTTTCGAAAGTCCATAACCCTGCAGGGGTGTCCCAACTTAGCCCATGACAAGCTCTCACGGTCAACGAAGGAATAGACCTCACGAAGGAATAGACCTCCTCCCGAGACATTCCGATCAGATTCGGTATCCCGGTTCTTCAAGACATCCTCGACAATGGTAAAACAAGTCCAGCAAGACCACCCGCTGTGCCGATAATCCCGATAGGAGCTGCACATATCTCGTTCTCAGGGCACACCGGATAAGCTAAGCGTACAGGAGCCTACGTAACCCAAGTTGCCAAGGGATGGCCCTGCATGGTGCTCTGGGTTGGACCAACACTTAGAGAAGCACTGGCCCCCCGGGGGGGGGGTAAAATAAGATGACCCTTGGGCTGGCCTAACCCAAGGGAAAAAGAGGCTAGGTGGCAAATGGTAAAACCAATGTTGGGCCATGCTGGAGGAGTTTTATTCAAGGCGAACTGTCAAGGGGTTCCCATTATAACCCAACCGCGTAAGGAACGCAAAATCCGGGAACATAACACCGATATGACGGAAACTAGGGCGGCAAGAGTGGAACAAAACACCCGGCATAAGGTCGAGCCTTCCACCCTTTACCAAGTATTTAGATGCATTAATTAAATAAGATATATTGTGATATCCCAACAATTAAACATGTTCCAACAAGGAACAACATCTCCATGTTCCAACAAGGAACAATCTTCAATCTTCACCTGCAACTAACAACGCTATAAGAGGGGCTGAGCAAAGCGGTAACATAGTCAAACAACGGTTTGCTAGGACAAGGTGGGTTAGAGGCTTGGTTCAACAATATGGGAGGCATGATAAGCAAGTGGTAGGTATCGCAGCATAGGCATAGCAAAAGAGCGAGCAACTAGCAAAGCAAAGATAGTAGTGATTTTGAGGGTATGATCATCTTGCCTGAAATCTCGCAACGAAGAACGAGTCCATGAAGAAGACAAATGGACGTTGTCGAACGAATCCTCACAACACGACGTTACCGGATCCAACCCGAAGAAGCAACACCGGAAAGAAGCAAACAATCATAGTAAACAAACAACACATCAACATGACATGATGCACAACCAAGTATGATGCATGTCCGGTTTAATGAGGCATGGCATGGCAACATGCACAAATAATAGTACAAGTTAAATGGAGCTCAATATGCATCGGGATACATATTGACAAAACATCACATGACGTATTTAGTTCGATCTCGTTTATGTACCCAACAATATTAAATGTTGTTAAACATGGCAAGAGGGTGAAGCAAAGTAAAACTATCTATCTAGTCAAGGTTAAATGAGGCCGGAAGTAACGAACAACAATTCCGGTAATCCACATATGCATATATTAGGTTCGGTACTGTTCTGCCCTAAACCATATTTTATAATTGTTAAACATGCAAAGTGATGCCACCATGTTAAACTATGCAAAATTCTACCCCATTTACATATAAAGATTATTAAATTCTGAGTTACGGTTATTTAGTTATGAATTAAATCATTTTAGCAAGTTATTTAAGCAAATTTAAACAAACATCATTTTAAGCATTTTAAACATGGATGAAAATGACATATTATGAAACTACACAAAATTCTAAGCAACTTTCATATATAAAACATTTTAATCCGATGCACCATTTGTGAGTTATTAAATGCATGAACTCTAGGGACTATTCTGCAAAACGGGTAGTACTCAGGAAATTAGCTAAAACGTTTTGCGGAAAAAAAATACAGCTTGGACCGGATCTGGTTGACCCAACAGAGCACAGGAGGGGCTGGGGGTCTCTCACCATGGGCCTCAGCCCAGCTGGATGGAGTAGTGGCCGACTGGTGCGCTGGGCCTTGGCGCCAAATGCGGCCCAGGCATGCAGGAGGCAGGCGGTCTGGAGATGGGCTGGATCTACGGCAGGCGAGGCCGGCCCGTGCGAGCGAAGCATGGGAGAGATGCGGTCAACGGATGCGGGCGAGGCGCTCGTCTCCCTCGCGACAGAGGCGGCGCCATCCTCGTCTTCTCGACAGGAAGAAGAGCAGCGGCAGCGTGGGACTTGGCGAGGCGGAGGGAGACGGACGACGCGGATCCGGCGGGGTGAGGCTGGACGGCGTTGAAGGCCGGCAGAGGGGAGTCCAGGCGGGGGTCAACGGGGCGCAGAGGAGGTTCCTGGTGGCGGGGCTTGGCGAGCTCGGCGTCGAGGAAGGAGCTCCGGAGCGGAGGAAAACTCCATGGCGTTCATGGCGGGGCTGACGCAGGTTGCGGCGACGGCACCAGGAACTTGGCGACTCCGGCGACGCAGAGGTGGGGGACGCCTAGACCCGTGCGACAGCGCCATGGGGAGGATTCGGTGTTGCGTTCCTGGTTCACAGAGAGGGAGAGGGAGAGCTGAGAGCTTCACCGAAGAAAAGAGAAAGGAAGGGAGCAGGAGTGGCGAGGACAGCCTGCTGGTTTCGGCGACTAGCGATGGCGGGGACGAGGTGCTCGGGGAGCCCCTCGGGCACGAGAGGAGGCTGGAGTCTCGGCGTTCGCGGCACACGGGTGCACGAAGGAGGAGGTCGAGGTGGCTGGTTGGATTGGATCGGGCAAGATCCCGAGGAAAGAGGAACCTGGTCGCGGAAGGATCCCGAGGGAGTGGGTGGCGGCGCAAGGAGGGGAACAGGAGGCTAGGGTTGGACTTATTTATATAGCAACGAGAATTTTTGGTTAGGGGTATTTGGTTCCTCCGATTTTAATCGGACGGTCGAGAAATAAAAGATAGGAAGACCAAATAGGAAAAAGGAGATGTTTTGTAGATGTTTGGGGATGATCCGGATACGACGGTGACGACTGCTCGGGTCGGGTCCGGGACAATTTTCGGACGCGCGAGGGGTGGGCCGCGGGCTGACGAGAGAGGTTAGGTAGGGCCTGACATTAGGTAGTGAGCTGTGTAGACGGTCTCGAGCTGAGAGAAAGGAAGAGAGAGACCCGGCGACTGTTTCCGGAGACCGAAAACGTCCGATGTTAGACCGACTATATTGTCGCTATAGTTTAACGGTTGGGCTATCAAACGAACTCCGAATGCGATGAAAACTTGACAGACGGTCTATCTACACTATAATAAGACCACACGTCAACTCTCATCCCATTTCGAGAACATTTTCCGGCCACTTATAGAATACTATTTCGGACATGCCGCGGGCGCGTGCAAGTGTGGTTGGGCTCAGAACGAACAACAGAGAGAACTCGGAGAACCCGGACGAATGCAAGTTTTGAAAACGTGATGATGCAATGCACATGATGACATAACAAGATGCAACACGCAAGCAAATGACATGGCAACGACGACGAATAACTGGACGACACCTGGCACATCAGTCTCGGGGCGTCACAACACTCCACCACTACAAGAGGATCTCGTCCCGAGATCTAGAATGGCACCGGAGAGAAAACGGAAGAGACAGAGAAGGGGTAAAACTAAGTTGCTTCTTTGATAAACGAGTGAAACCAAAGAACCTTGAGAGGTTGAACAAATTCGAGAAAAGAATACAACGAAGGTGAACAAGGTCGAAAACACTCCGTTAGAAAAGAGGGACAAAGAACATTGCGATAAACCTTGAGGTTGGAGGGCAAGATATATATTGAAACCACTCCGGTTAAGTCAAGATAGAGAAGGATTAAGAATGATATAATTTGGACAGCACTCCGTCTGAGAAGGGACGCAAAACTTGATAAGATGAAAGAACTTGAAAAGAGGGCACGACACTCCGGTAAAATGGATAACACGAAAAGAACATGATCCTGACAAGAACAAGAAGAAGGTTTGAAGAGGGTAACATCACAATGCCTCCAGAAGAAGTGAGAGAATGGAACTGAATGAACGGGGGAGAAAAACAAGGTCTTGAGAGAGCACGCTTACACCAAAAGCTAGAACGAAGTTGTTGGGTTATCAACAACGAAAAGGATAAACTTGATATGGACTTATAGAATACATCTTAAAATTATGAGGTGACAACCTGCCATTCACGGGAAAAAGAATTGGATTGATAAGAACAAGGAGACAAGAAGCTATCTCACCGGGAGGATAAATGAAGAACATGGAGCATTTATGAGAACCATAAATAGCAACGATCCTTAGGGAAGGCTTTAGGTGAAACATGACACAAGATAGCTCCAACTAGTTGGTTGGTGGATTTAAAATACCTCATTCTTAATAACATGTGAATCATGAACTTAAGTTATCAAGAATGACATAATACCACCTCCAATGATAAGGTAGAAAGAATTGCACTCCGGATGCAAGATGAAGAATATTTGAGCTCCTTAGAAAAGAATCTCGATGAACACTTCGAGAAAGAATATAAATCCTTGATGAACCATCATGTAGAACCTTCGTGAAGAACTCCGGTAAACAAAAGAATTACGAAGATAAAGAGAAGTTGGGAACACAAGGTGAAACCTTGTAATGATTTAGATGGATCTCCGTGATAATTAGAGCTTGAAACTCCGGAAAAGAAAAGATAACGCATCTCGAACTGAGAATGTGATACGATGAACCACTCCGGAAAAAGAAATTGAGTAAACTCGATGAAACAAGAATAAGAATTACATTATACTTATCCTTCACCAATTTAATTGATGGCAAACAATGGATTTGGCACACTACTTATTCTCGTGGAAAAGATTAAAAAAGATATCGATAACTTGATAAAGTCTTCAACGAACCATCGGTAGGATTGGAACAACGAATAAATTGATATGATAACGAAGGACAAGAAATTTTTGAATGAACCATCGGTAAGAATTGAAAAAGAATGATTACAAGATGAAGAAACACCGGAAAGAATTAGCAATTAAACGAAGATGCTTGAGAGAATTTAGATCTATGAGAACGAAGAGATTACGAGCTGATTAGAGAATCCTTGATTTAGACACCAGTATGATTTAGAGTATGAAAGCTGAAAGTTGGAATGAATAAATCTTAGATGATGAGCTCCGGATAATCAAACTGAAAAGAATCTTGAATTGCTCCAGATGGGTGAAAAAAATTCTCACAATCAAACAATTATGAGAGGATGGTATGAAGCTAGCACCATTAATCTTGAAGAGAATGGAGCAAGATTAAAGAGAAACTCTTCTTCGGTCTTCAATATCTGAGAATGACGACCAGAACACCAATTGTTGAGGCACTCCGGAATGAAAATGGAAAAGTTGAGCCAATGATGAAAATAATTTGAAAGATCTTGGAGAAACACATCTGACTAATGATAATTCATTCTTGCGACAATCTTTAGAAGATTTGAGGAAAAACTCTGGTAAAATAAGAAGAGTCAGGTAAGATCCTAGAGAAAGACCTGTGGGTTAGGGCCCACTCAAAAGATACACCGTTGAACGATTTAAAAGAGAAGATGCACCGGTTGAAATGAATTGCTAGAATGAGATAACAACCCCGAAATAGGTTGGACGGATCTCAAATGACAAGACGAGCCTTTTGAGAAAGCTTGAGCACGCCGGAACAAATGAATAGTGAGAAGCGAATTATTATGAGGTGTACCGGTATGAGAAGGCATTGAAATGAGGAAAGGGTAAGATCAACAAAGCTTGACTTGAAACCACCGGATAAGAAGAAAAAAACACACGAAAAATGATGAACTTGAAACTCCGTTAGACTCTTCATTAGAATCACCGGATAATAATATTGATGAAAAAGGAAGAGGAAGACTTCACAAGAATAAAAGTATGCTTGATTAAGAAAACCGAGTCTTTGAGGAAAAAGGGTGGGTGGGCGGGAAAAACAAAGGCAACTTGAAGACGGATGACACAAACACCGTTCAGAAGAAATTGATACTTGATCTTGCGTATGTAGAGATGATCGGATCCACCTGACGAGAAGCACACCGGTGAAAAAGATTGACATGACAAACTCGATGATCGAGAAGGATTAGTATTCACATAGAAATATGAGAACACCATTTAGAGAAGGTATGGAATCAACAATTGACTTCGAAGCAACTCGACTACCACAACTCAAAATAAAACAAAGGATTGGCTTGCAAAATAAGCCGGAGCAAACATATGATAGAGATTTCGTCCGAAGTTTTCGTGGTGGGGCCTACACGGGCTCGATCGTACAACATCATCATGTACAAGGCAGTGCACATGACATACGAAGCGTCCCCTAGTCGGCATAGCCAAGGACTCTTTAAGACACAACGAGACCACTGTAAAACCAACCGTGAATAGGCAGACCACTAGACGTCGAACCCCAATTGCAAATCATACATCTGTCGGAAAGATATCCTAAGAGCTACTTGAATTCCCACCTATGAAACTCCCGAACCTTTCCGGTTATGCAATCAGGTGTTGGGGATACAGGGGAAGCGTAATATCTCACCCAAATCTAGCAAATCCTACATCCAGCTGTATCCATCCTTCAACACATAACCAAGAAACCTTCGGAAATCGTCTACCTCAACCTTCGAAAAGCATCCGTTATACGAGTTACGACAATACTCCCGAACTCCCGCCCCAGTACTGGGTGGCGTCGAGGTTATCTCACCAACGAACTGCATAAAAGAGATTTTCGATGTTGGCGTACTAAACTCAGGTATTCCAGAACTGCAACGATAAAATTGTGACGACAACACCTCGGAGCTCAACTCCCCGGGACACTTCCACAAAACCCCTGACAGGAGGCACCAAGACAATGTTCTCGTCACAAAACCATCGAAACGATTTCAAGATACCCGCGTGATCCTAATTTTTTTTAGTGAAATTTGAGAAGAGAAGAGTCAAAACTCTACGTCAGGAAGCCTTACCAGAGCGATGAGGAGACTGGGAAGTAAAAAGAATTCCTAACTCTTCGATATATATAATCCTAAAGGACTCAAAACATTTTTCTAGACTTAACAACGGCTGCTAATAACGATCAAGCAGTGGGGGCTCCTAAGGTCGGGGAAGGCTCTGATACCAACTTGTAACGCCCTCGATGCGGCTATATCTCCCACGTGTCGAAGCACGACTTAAAGGCATAACCGCATTGAAAGCAATGTCGCAAGTGAGGTAATCTTCACACAACCCATGTAATACATAAGGGAAAGAGATACATAGTTAGCTTACAATCGCCACTTCACACAATACATGAATAAAGCATTACAACATCTAAATGCAATCAGGGCCCGACTATGGAGCCAAAATAAAAGAAGAACCCCAAATGCGACACGGTCCCCGATCGACCCCAACTGGGCTCCACTACTGATCAACTAGAACGAAACAACACAAAGGACAAGATCTTCATCGAGCTCCTCCTTGAGCTTGGTTGCGTCGTCTGCACGAACTCAAGGGCACCTGCAAGCTGGTTTTGGAAGTATCTGTGAGCCACGGGGACTCAGCAATCTCACACCCTCGCGATCAAGACTATTTAAGCTTATGGGTAAGGTAAAGTTATGAGGTGGAGCTGTAGCAAGCGACTAGCATATATGGTGGCTAAACATACGCAAATGAGAGCGAGAAGAGAAGGCAAGGCACGGTCGTTAAAAAATTATGATCAAGAAGTGATCCTAAAACAACCTACGTCAAGCATAACTCCAACAACCGTGTTCACTTTCCGGACTCCGCCGGAAAGAGACCATCATGGTTACACATGCGGTTGATGCATTTTAATTAAGGTTAACTTCAGGTTTTCTACAATCAGACATTAACAAATTCCCATCTGCCCATAACCGTGGGCACGGCTTTCGAAAGTTCATAACCCTGCAGGGGTGTCCCAACTTAGCCCATGACAAGCTCTCATGGTCAACGAAGGAATAGACCTCCTCCCGAGACGTTCCGATCAGACTCGGTATCCCGGTTCTTCAAGACATCCTTGACAATGGTAAAACAAGTCCAGCAAGACCACCCACTGTGCCGACAATCCCGATAGGAGCTGCACATATCTTGTTCTCAGGGCACACCGGATAAGCTAAGCGTACAGGAGCCGACGTAACCCAAGTTGCCAAGGGATGGCCCTGCACGGTGCTCTGGGTTGGACCAACACTTAGAGAAGCACTGGCCCGGGGGGGGGGGGGTTAAAATAAGATGACCCTTGGGCTGGCCTAATCCAATGGAAAAAGAGGCTAGGTGGCAAATGGTAAAACCAATGTTGGGCCATGCTGGAGGAGTTTTATTCAAGGCGAACTGTCAAGGGGTTCCCATTATAACTCAACCGCGTAAGGAACGCAAAATTCGGGAACATAACACCGATATGACGGAAACTAGGGCGGCAAGAGTGGAACAAAACACCCGGCATAAGGTCGAGCCTTCCACCCTTTACCAAGTATTTAGATGCATTAATTAAATAAGATATATTGTGATATCCCAACAATTAAACATGTTCCAACAAGGAACAATCTTCAATCTTCACCTGCAACTAACAACGCTATAAGAGGGGTTGAGCAAAGCGGTAACATAGTCAAACAACGGTTTGCTAGGACAAGGTGGGTTAGAGGCTTGGTTCAACAATATGGGAGGCATGATAAGCAAGTGGTAGGTATCGCAGCATAGGCATAGCAAAAGAGCGAGCAACTAGCAAAGCAAAGATGGTAGTGATTTTGAGGGTATGATCATCTTGCCTGAAATCCCGCAAGGAAGAAGAACGAGTCCATGAAGAAGACAAATGGACGTTGTCGAACGAATCCTCACAACACGACGTTACCGGATCCAACCCGAAGAAGCAACACCGGAAAGAAGCAAACAATCATAGTAAACAAACAACACATCAACATGACATGATGCACAACCAAGTATGATGCATGTCTGGTTTAATGAGGCATGGCATGGCAACATGCACAAATAATAGTACAAGTTAAATGGAGCTCAATATGCATCGGGATACATATTGACAAAACACCACATGATGTATTTAGTTCGATCTCGTTTATGTACCCAACAATACTAAATGTTGTTAAACATGGCAAGAGGGTGAAGCAAAGTAAAACTACCTATCTAGTCAAGGTTAAATGAGGCCGGAAGCAACGAACAACAATTCCGGTAATCCACATATGCATATATTAGGTTCGGTACTGTTCTGCCCTAAACCATATTTTATAATTGTTAAACATGCAAAGTGATGCCACCATGTTAAACTATGCAAAATTCTACCCCATTTACATATAAAGATTATTAAATTCTGAGTTACAGTTATTTAGTTATGAATTAAATCATTTTAGCAAGTTATTTAAGCAAATTTAAACAAACATCATTTTAAGCATTTTAAACATGGATGAAAATGACATATTATGAAACTACACAAAATTCTAAGCAATTTTCATATATAAAATATTTTAATTAGATGCACCATTTGTGAGTTATTAAATGCATGAACTCTAGGGACTATTCTGCAAAACGGGTAGTACTCAGGAAATTAGCTAAAACGTTTTGCGGAAAAAAAATACAGCTCGGGTCGGATCTGGTTGGCCCAACAGAGCACAGGAGGGGCTGGGGGTCTCTCACCATGGGCCTCAGCCCAGCTGGATGGAGTAGTGGCCGACTGGTGCGCTGGGCCTTGGCGCCAAATGTGGCCCAGGCACGCAGGAGGCAGGCGGTCTGGAGATGGGCTGGATCTACGGCAGGCGAGGCCGGCCCGTGCGAGCGAAGCAGGGGAGCGATGCGGTCAACGGATGCGGGCGAGGCGCTCGTCTCCCTCGCGACAGAGGCGGCGCCATCCTCGTCTTCTCGACAGGAAGAAGAGCAGCGGCAGCGTGGGACTTGGCGAGGCGGAGGGAGACGGACGACGCGGATTCGGCAGGGTGAGGCTGGACGGCGTTGAAAGCCGGCAGAGGGGAGTCCAGGCGGGGGTCAACGGGGCGCAGAGGAGGTCCCTGGTGGCGGGGCTTGGCGAGCTCGGCGTCGAGGAAGGAGCTCCGGAGCGGAGGAAAACTCCACGGCGTTCATGGGGGGGCTGACGCAGGTTGCGGCGACGGCACCAGGAACTTGGCGACTCCGGCGACGCAGAGGTGGGGGACGCCTAGACCCGTGCGACAGCGCCATGGGGAGGATTCGGTGTTGCGTTCCTGGTTCACAGAGAGGGAGAGGGAGAGCTGAGAGCTTCACCGAAGAAAAGAGAAAGGAAGGGAGTAGGGGTGGCGAGGACAGCCTGCTGGTTCCGGCGACTAGCGACGGCGGGGACGAGGTGCTCGGGGAGCCCCTCGGGCACGAGAGGAGGCTGGAGTCTCGGCTTTCGCGGCACACGGGGCACGAAGGAGGAGGTTGAGGTGGCTGGATGGATTGGATCGGGCAAGATCGCGATGAAAGAGGAACCTGGTCGGGGAAGGATCCCGAGGGAGTGGGTGGCGGCGCAAGGAGGGGAACAGGAGGCTAGGGTTGGACTTATTTATATAGCAACGAGAATTTTTGGTTAGGGGTATTTGGTTCCTCCGATTTTAATCGGACGGTCGAGAAATAAAAGATAGGAAGACCAAATAGGAAAAAGGAGATGTTTTGTAGATGTTTGGGGATGATCGGGACATGAGGGTGACGACTGCTCGGGTCGGGTCCGGGACAATTTTCGGACGCGCGAGGGGTGGGCCGCGGGCTAACGAGAGAGGTTAGTTAGGGCCTGACAGTAGGTAGTGAGCTGTGCAGACGGTCTCGAGCTGAGGGAAAGGAAGAGAGAGACCCGGCGACTGTTTCCGGAGACCGAAAACGTCCGACGTTAGACCGACTATATTGTCGCTATAGTTTAACGGTTGGGCTATCAAACGAACTCCGAATGCGATGAAAACTTGACAGACGGTCTATCTACACTACAATAAGACCACACGTCAACACTCATCTCATTCCGAGAACATTTTCCGGCCATTTATAAAATACTATTTCGGACATGCCGCGGGCGCGTGCAAGTGTGGTTGGGCTCAGAACGGACAACAAAGAGAACTCGGAGAACCCGGACGAATGCAAGTTTTAAAAACGTGATGATGCAATGCACATGATGACATAACAAGATGCAACACACAAGCAAATAACATGACAACGACAGCAAATAACTGGACGACACCTGGCACATCAGTCTCAGGACGTCACAGAGCCCTCGCTGGTGATTAATCTTTTCAGAGAGCTCACCGTTTACCAGGATCCTAATCAACGACGAGGCTAGCAGCACAACAATCCAATCTCTCCATCTCCTGTCAAACCTTTTGGTTAACAGTACTGCTAGGAGGAATTCCCACGAGACTTTATCAAAAGCCTTTTTCACATCAAGCTTGAGCATCAAAGCAAGGGTCTTCTTGATACTAAGCAATCTTCAAACTATTCTATCCACACACATGCCGACCCTCGATTGCTGTTTTGGTACCATAATACTGATCTGAGCTACACTTGTGAGCTTTTGCTCCATGGAAATGATTTGATTTATTCCTTCCGTTTAAAAAAGCTTGTCCCAACCTTGTTCTTTAAATGAATGTGTCTGACACTAACTTCATGCTAGATACATCCATTTGAGGGACAAGCTTAAATGAATGTATCTGGCACTAACTTCATGATAGATACATCCATTTGAGGGACAAGCTTTTTCGGACGGAGAGAGTACTACACTTTGATATGTCCACTGTGATAAAATTTTAGTGTCGCAAGTAATCTGGGCGTGTATGCTGCAACTTTGGGTCACTTGAATCTTACGCTATTCTTGGCCTTAATAATTCCTTTGATGTGGATGATGATTTGAGGGCAGTCCATTCCTCATAAGGTTCATTTTCAGATGACGGTAGCTGAGGACCTGCACTGAATGTTTTAGACAGCTTAGTTTTCCCACTTAAATCTATGCTAGTATTCCTTTGGCCGCTGTCTCTCTCGCCTTGCCTTCCTCGTGGAAGCCAGCCTGGTATTCCTGCGCCATGATCCAGCCAGCGAGCTTTATGTCGTCACTCTGGAAGCCAGCCTTACATCAACTCTAGTAGACCGCCATGTATGTAGTCGGCATATGAGCACGTCGTCATATTTGCAGATCATATTGCATATGGAGCGCAACTCCAGCAGAGTGACATATCTGTAGTCGTCGTATTGCATATGGAGTGTGTAAAGTCAAGATATCTACAGCCTGGCATATCGCATAGAGAGCGTGCTCCAGATGCATATGCATATGCATTTGGAGGTTGGTCCGGCGACGTGCAAACTTATGCATATGCATTTGGAGGTTGGTCAGGCGACGTGCAAACTCAGAGTCGCCATATCTCAGCTTTCATTTTATTTTTCCTTACCAAACACTTTAACTGCCTCCAAAATCAAACTTTCTATCACACCATTTTAAAAGCAATCATATATGTACGTAACCTTTTTAGGTGTAAAAGCACTCATTACAAACTCAACACCATGCCATCCTGGTGGAGCTGGGCTGGGACTTTTTCCAACATGATCTGACCCCAACAGTTCTACTCCCTCCGTCCCAAAATATAAGAACGTTTTTGACACTACTAGCCTATTGCAATCGCGGAGCCGGATCCCCTGACGTATGCCCCCCCCCCCCCCCTGCCGTTGGGCCGCTGACGTGTGTGTCTGGGCCACATGTCAGTGTGTGAGCCGTATGTCAGACGAGCCGAGTCCTGCAATCCCTTCTGATAGCCCTGACGTACCAGGAAGAGAAATTTTCCGCCATTTCTTTGATCTCGACAGGCTTGCCCAGTTGGTTTTTATCATGAATGGACCTTCATATATTACCGCGAGCTCTGTCAGCCAGTCAGGAGCTCTATTGCCTCCGCTTCCTACACGCTCCTGCAGATGCCAACATACATAATGATTAACAAGATGCAAGAAAAATATTTTTTCCGTAAAGAAATATAAGAGCATTTAAATCACTAAGAGAGGGAGTAACATTTAATGATAACATGTACAAATCACATGTTGTCGGTGTGTGCGTCATCCCGTTTCACTTCAGCGGGTGCACCGTGCCCTCCTCTGCCACGTGCACCTTCCCTTGCTCCGGCAGCACTGGAACGTATGATTGCCATTCGTGTCTCCTCCCGAAATGCTCACGCCACTAGATCCATGGCGTTCGATCTAGCATGATGAACCGTTCTCCTCGGCTATCTGTTCATTTGTCGCCCGATGCTCCTCCTCAATTTTGAGCCTATGCGTCCCCATCTCTTTCTGACGCCTCAAAGAGATGGGATATTTGCTCTCTAGGAAGCTATTTTGCTCTCTTCCAAGCTTAGATGGAATAAACTCCCGATGCAACATAAGCCTCTTAATTTTGCAACGAGGCGGCCATAAGCAGAACGACTCAGAGTCATTGGATAATGCAGCAAGTGCCATGGAAGAATCTAAAGGCATCTCCAACGCGGGTCCCCGAAACAAACATTGTATTTGTCCGCAGATGAGTCCCCATACAATGATATGAGAACCGGCCATCCAATCATTACAGTGATATGTCTGCGGTATACCTTTTAAACTGGATATGAATAAATCGTATGAATTTCATGCAAATCGAATAATTTTCATTTAAACCGGACCACATTCATTACATTATAGACATATTTCATTAAACAAAAGTATCCGGACCCTAACATAGTTTAAATCTTTGCTGACGCCCATCCTCCAAGTCCTTGTTGTTCCCTTCCGTGTCCATGTTCGAAGGCCGTGAATCCCGCGAAGTAAAGGTTCGGTCATCGACAAGGAAGAGTAGGATATGAACACGAGGCGTTGCCGTCTCCCATGCGCTACTCCTCGTTAAAGTTCGCGACCTAGCCGTCACCGATGAAGGAGGTGAGGTTGACGATGGACGTGGACGGACCGGCCTCATCACCGCAGCAACGCCAATGGCGTGCAGTTGCATGCATTCTCGTCTTGGACCGCCACGCGGGTGCTGCGCACACCTCGTAGAATTCTCGCTGCTCCTCGACGAAGTTTGGGTTGTCCATGACCATGACCTCTCGCGAACTCGATGTAGATTTGGCCCTTCGCTAGACGGTGATGTGCGAAGAGGGCGAGGTTGTACCGCTGCTCCTCCTGCGCTTGCTGGAACGCCAACACGGTTTGCTCCTTTGCCATAACAGCATTGAAGTGCGCATGTGCCTTCGGCTCGTCATCGTAGGCTTCCTCCATCACCGGGTCATCGTCTCTCACCTCCGACGAGCTGGTCGGCAAGCCCGCCTCTTCGTTGCGCATGATGGCCTAGCCAATCGGCCGCAAGGCCGGTCACCTCGTGCTTCTGCTTCGTCGAGTAGCTCTTTCACATTGCCCTAGAGCTTTCGGTCTTTGCGAAGGTGGTGCAAGGAGGAGGATTGGAAGCTGACTTGTTTGTGGTGTGAATGGTGCCGGGCGAGGCCACCTTTAAATTACAGGTGTGAGCAAGGCCAAGCGGCAAGTTGTGTCAATGCGAGCGCAAGAGCGGGTTTCTTGATGCCACGCCTGTTTAATGCCGGTAGGCGGACGGGCGGGCAACCGGTGGAATGCGGCAGGTAGCCGACGTCTCGTCCAGTCACACCGCTTCGACATTGAACATGCACGGAGATCGGGATGCGGCGCAGGCGGGCAGCACGCCGCTGCAATGTTGGCTCCAGTTTGAGGCCGCGTATGCTCTGGCTTGGCCATGAATACGACACTAGCGTTCTAGATCGACATGAATGCGCGGCAATCACTTTGCGCGGGAGAGGGGGCGAGCGTGGGAGAGATTTTTGTGTGGGTCCGGTATGGCTGGACGCCTACAAAGTCCCCCTGATCTTCTGTCCCAGCCTACGAACCTATGAAAGTGGAATGGCAAACTACATCCAAACAGCTACGCGTGAACGTACGTGGGCGTTTAGAGTGTGTGTGGTGGAGATGCCCTAATTGCACCAATACGATGAGTTGCATACAGTGTTCCTTGGAAGAGAGTAAATAACAACAATCAGTTAATTTTCTATCTATATTGTCCACGAATACAATGTACAATTTACTCTACAGTACTAGTATTGCCGTATATTCCATTCTCTGATTCTAATGTCATGACGTCGTTCCTGGTTGGACACCGCTAGCGTGACGATCATTGGGTCGTTCCTCTCGTCTTCTTTCGCACGTTGTGGCGCCGGAGCACTAGCACGGAGGCGCCATAGCCGAGCAAGTCGTCCGACGACAGGAAGTCGCCGATAGGCCCCAGCTCCGGGCATTCCTCGTTTAAGCCTCCCATGCCTTTCGTCATCTCCGCCGCCGTGCCGCCGCCACCGCCACCCTTGCCCACCATGAACAACGAGTACATCCCGACCATGGACCACAGCGATTCCACCATCCCCACCCCGTTTCTCACGTGCCTCTCCGTGTAAGAGACATGCCCAGGCTCCACGAACCTCACGTAAAACTCCGCCATGAACTCGTCCGCCATGCCTTCCTCGTCCGCCTCGCCCACCACCATCACCGTGATGTGGTCATCATCGTCGCCCGAGTCGTCGGTGCATGTCGACATCGTCGATCGCACCTCGGTGGTGGCGTCCATGCTCGCTCCTGGAAGGAACCTCGACACCGTCACGCTCACCGACGGGTGGGCCGCCAGCCGCGTCGCGTACGCCACAGCCTCCCGGTCGTCTGGTCCGCCGAGGAACAGAGCCACCACGTTGTGCGCTGGGCTGAGTCTTCGGCTTTGGGGTCTACCGCCCCGCTCCGAATGCCCTCGGCCGTTGACTGCCTCTCCGCTATGGTAATGGTACCGAGGCGGCGCTCGACGAGGATCCCGATGGTGCACGACGCTCTCTGCAGGATCCTTTGGTTGAGCTCCCGCCGGCCCTCGCGGCGGCACACCATCCGCCTGTCGTAGCGCTGCTCCTTGTGGAACAGCACGATGACCAGGGACGCGCGTGTGTCCTCGACGCCATTGCACACGTTGGCGTCCATGGAGACAAGGCTGGAGATGGCCGTCATCTGACGCACTGCGACAATGGTATCGTTTGTGAAGCGGTCGACCGCGGCGACCACCTGGTCGATCTTCCGGGTGTGGCTCCACCGGCCGTTGTCGTCATCGGCGCCGCCCTTGGGGTGGTAGAAATGTGTGATGGCGTACTTGCGCGCGGTCATGAGCTCGATGAGGTGAAGGAGGTATATGACCACCGGCGTGTTGCCCTTGGAGATCTCGGCCAGCGTGAGCATGGCATGGACGCTCCCGGCGCCGTGGACGCACAAGAGGACCCGAAGCTCCTGGTCCAACTTGAGGTCTTGGAGGCAGTGCGAGCAGTACTGGAAGGCGCGGCGCTGCTGGCGGACGATGGCGGCGGACGCTGGCCCGGCCATTAAGGTGTTGACGATGGAGGACACGAGAAGCACACTCTGCGCCTCGTCGCCCCAAATCCCGGCCTTGTCGCTAAGGTTGATCGCGAGGATGTCCACGTAGCCTTTGACGTTGAGCAGTAAGCCGAGCACGAGCGTCTCCCGCGCATGGACGCCGATCATCCGCCCCGCTGCCACCGTGCCGGCCACCCTCCCGGTGGTGCCGAGCAGTGTGGTGAAGGCGACGACGAGAATGAGTTGGGTGGCGGTGAAGCGGCTGATCTTGGCGAAGTCGAGCTTGGCGCCGGTGACCCCAAAGCAGAGGGGCATGATAATCGAGAGGCGTGATTCTGGACCATGGTTCAGCCGAACCTATGGTCGACGCCGTACGATTCAACATCCTGCTACATGTGGATCCGCGTCATGCATTGTTTAACATGCAAACAGCTCCCATCATGCATTTTTTAATCAATCATACACGGATCCTTATGAAAAGTGTTCAGAGATCAATGGTGTCGAGCATAGATTCGGCTGAACCATGGTTCCGTATAACATTTTCGCATGATAATCTGGTGTACGGGGTACGTGAGGTGATCAGACGAGGCTGCGCGCCGTAGGGCCTTCCCGCGGCGTGGCGAGACCGATGAGGAAGGCGGTCATGGAGGGGCTGTAGCCGAATAGGTAGAGGCGCTGCGCAGTGTTGACCATGAAGAGGAGCATGACGCATAGCACGGACATACTGATGTATTGCCGCCCCTTCTTGGCCCTGTTGAGCAGCCTGACTAGCCACACCACCTGTCAGAGTTGTGTCGAATATTATTGTACAAGGTAGGTTATAATTGGACTTGGTTTTGGACTGTGTGTATACAGGGTAGGAGTTGTGTCCTAATAGGACACCTGTATCCTAGGCCTCTCATATATATCGGGGGTAGACACACGATGTAACCTATGCCAACATAATAGCACGGGCACGCGGGGGAGCCGGCGGCGTGTGCCGGCGCCCGGGCGGCCGGGTGCAGTATTGTGACGGTGTCATGGGGAGGAGCGCCCGTAGTTAGGCCCTGAAGATGTAGCCATGATGATGAACCTCGATAATAAATCTCGGTGTCATGCTTGTATGATTGCTTGAATCTTGGTAGATCGACAATGCGCCTCGGATTTATTCTAACAAGTGATATCATGAGTAAGGTTCGAAGAGGTTGCAGAGGTTCATCTAGAGGTGATCGCGAGAATACGAGATCAGTTTGTTTCGTGCTGCGTTCGATCTGGGGGAGTAAAGCATCGAAGGCTCGGGAAGAAAAAAAGGACAAAAGCCATGAGAACAATGGGATCGGAACGATTTGGCGTGATTGGAAGCTCTCGGAAAGCAGCGGCAGGTCAGATCGGTTTGCAGCAGCAATTCAGCGAGAGAGGTCACGGGCGTGGAGACTGGCTGGCGCGTGCGACTACAGCGGTGCTGTATCGCGTGTGCAGCCAACGTCGGGGTAGAGCGGATCAGGTTGATCTGGTCAGGAGCGACCTGGCGGCGGCACCATGAGCCAGCTATGCTCGGTGGAGCAGATGTCGTAGGCGCTGGCAACGTAGCAGCGGCGGCGACTCGGATTGGTTCCGCGTGGAGCGGGGCTGGTGGGCTGCTAGAGGCCCATGTACGGCAGGGCTCTGGATGCGCGCGGATCAGTCGAGGGCTCCAGGCCTGTGCGGGCATGTGCGACGGCAAAGGTTGGTAGGTCCTGGCGCTAGACGACAAATTACTCGTGGGAAGGGCTTATGCATGGATGATCTGTATTGCTGGTTGGGATTGAGGCACGTGAGATTTGTTGTGGAAAAAGGAATTGGAGCATGTCCCCAAGAACGAGGTGTAGAGAGACGTACGCACATGGCTCTGTGATGTTTCGGAAACAAGATGGCATGCAATGCAAGGGCGTGGTGGGTGCATGCTGGTACGTGTACATGCGGAAAACTATGCATGCTATGTATATGCATGGTGTGGCTGTGTGAAGCAAGCTGGAGCGGACGTGGGCGTGGTCGAATTTGCACATTGACTGGATACTCTTACCATTGCAAGACCAATGAGTAATCTTAGAGTTGTCAAGGAATCTGGGACAAAGTTTCAAGGATGGCGGCGTGCGTATAAGGCTTGGAGGAGTCTGGAGTGCGTAATGATAAGATCATGCATGCACAGAACGTCAAGCAATGCACGGATGTGCGGGTGAAGACGATGGAGGATGGAGCATGGTTGCAGTCGGACATACACGGCTGGGTCGGACTGGATTGTCTGATGGACTGACGTGGATGTTGGTCAAAGCAGAAGATGACGGTGATTTCAGCGACGACGACATAGGAGCGTGATGCTGATGGTGGCCGACTTCTGGGGCGTGAAAACATGTGGTGCAGGCCTGAGGGCTTGTGCGGCTTCGACAGACTATGGCGCGGGGTTGATTCAAGACGGTGCACATGAGAGTTTGGAGTCGACAGAGCGCGGGAGGGTGGCACGTACAACCACCATGGAGTCATGTTGAAGGTGGAGCTGGAGTCTGATGGACGACTTCACTCTGTGCTGATGGAGGGGCTACGACGTAAGGATCCGGAGAATTGTAGCCTATTTCAGCGGGAAGGTGAGAGACACGTGGTTCAGACTGGGTACCAGTGATCTGATGAAGACGTGATACTCGGCATCGGTCGGTGATAATCGGTGGTTCTCTGCAGTGGGGTTTAAGGCAGTGGGGGCTAGCTATCCGGGAGACTCGACCAGGATAGCAGAGGCTCGACGCGGTAATAGCGGCGAGGCGTGCGGTAAGCACGGGACACAGTGACAGACCAAGGCACTAATAGTAGACATGTAGTCAGACAAAATTGTGCAAAGGGTGCTGAAGCAGTGTTGACGAGTACCAGATTCAAGTTGGTGACTGAGTCTATCGGTACCGGAAGATGGACAGGAGTTGACCATGGAGAATCTGAGAAAGTGACAGAGAGTTTGGAATTGTCAAAAGCTGAGAGAGTACATGGCCGTATATTTTGTGGTGTTCGGTGCACATGCAAAGTGCGGGTGATAAGTACAGAAGGAGGTTGAGTGCTATAGCTGTGGGACATGTCAGAGACTATCCGGGAAAAAAAGGATGAGACAACTGTGAATTTGACTCAGGGTGACACAGGGCGACGGTGAAATTCTTTCAAGTTTCAGACATGCGGTCAAGAAAGAGCAGTGATGTTGAGTTCAGATAACTCTTATAAGTGGCGTCTAATATGTGAGTTGTTCATTTTCACGCAGACAATGTTCGGTGTGTAATGACGTTGAACGGATTCTCCGGAAATTGGGAGCACAAAGTAGAGTAATGAGGAACTTAATTTTTGCTCGAGCGTTGACTGTGAAGAAGACGAGAAGGGACTACAGTTGCAGGTGGAGTCACATGGAGTCTGGAAGTAGCAGAGGTATCCATGGCGTATCTCAAGTCCAATGTACATGGAGGTTCGACGCATGGATGAATTCAAGATGGTGGAGAATATTCGCCAAAGTGGAGTTTGTTAGAGTTGTGTCGAATATTATTGTACAAGATAGGTTACAATTGGACTTGGTTTTAGACTGTGCATATAGGGTAGGAGTTGTGTTCTAATAGGACACCTGTATCTTAGGCCACTCATATATATCGGGGGTAGACACATGATGTAACCTATGCCAACATAATAGCACAGGCATGCGAGGAAGCCGGCGGCGTGTGCCGGTGCCCGGGCGGCCAAGGTGCGGTATTGTGACGGTGTCACAGGGAGGAGCGCCCGTAATCAGGCCCCGGGGATGTAGCCATGATGGTGAACCTTGATAATAAATCTCGGTGTCATGCTTGTATGATTGCTTGGACCTCCTGATGTATTGCCGCCCCTTCTTAGCCCTGTTGAGCAGCCTGACCAGCCACACCACCAAACGAATGGCGATCCAGATGTTGAGCGACAGGAAGAGGAAGATGATCGGCTTTGCGATCGGCTGCACTTGAAGGCCGCCAGGCGGTGGCTTGGCCTTGCCATCCTTGTCATAGGTGGTCCAGTCGACGTCCATGATACTGACGACGGTGAGGCTGACTATGTCATTGGCGAAGGCGGTGCCCATGGCGAGCTGGCCGGTCTCGGAGCCGGTGAGCTTGAGCTCCGTGACGATGTGGATGAGGACGGGCGAGGCGGTGCTGGTGAGGACGAGCATGAAGAGAGCGGTGGAAGCGTAGATGCCCTCTGGGTAGAAGGTCTCCTTCCATGGGTGCAGAAGGCCATAGAAGAATAGCCCGCCGACGGCAGCGAGCAGGAGGCACAGCGCGGAGCCGCCGCAGGCGAGGACGAGGGAGGCACGCAAGTAGCGCCGCATGTAACACAAGTCCATCTCCAGCCCGGTGAAGAACATGAACACGACGCGGAGGAAGTAGATGGCGTCGTCCAGCGCCATGCCGGCGTCCTCCATGCCTAGCGGACGGAGGTTGACCACGCGGCCAAGCACCGTCGGGCCGACCACCACGCCAGCCTGCATCCATTACTCCATTAGCACGACAAATCAAGTGCTAATAGGGTGATCGATGGATGGATCGGAGCTGCCAAGATATATACTATACGAACGTACCAGGATGTGCGAGATGATGCTTGGCTGGCCCAGGCGTCGAAGGCCGGAATGGAAAAGGCCGGGGAGGGCGAGGACGCTGGCCATGAGGCCGATGACGACCATCAACCTGGCCATGAAGTAGGACCCCTGGAGAACGTCGCCGGGCACTTGCCGCCATCGCCCTCTGTCATATCTTGCAGGGTCTCTTCGTCTTGGGTCGCCGACCGGCCAGACAGGCCTCCGCCGATGAGCTACTTTGCTCTATACTCCCTCTGTTTAGAATCATTTGTCGCAGAAATGGATGTATCTTGTTTTAGATATATTCATTTTTGCGATAAGTAATTCCAAACGAAGAGAGTATGTTGTTCATGAGCTAGCTAGGTGGGTAGGTTGGGTGCTTCTTCTTGATTTGTCCGGTGACGTACGTGATCGGTGAACAAATCTAACTAGTTTAATGATCAATTAACAAGAGCCTCTCCCCACAAGTATTTGTTTGGCTTTCTACCAGAGTGCGTAGCCCCACAAGACAAATATGTCCATTCTAAAAATATATAGACCAATTATGGGCAGCCAATCCGTAGTTAGTTCCATCTTGCATCCTCAATGGACGATCAATGGTTGTCTACAAGTGGGTGCTGCTAAATATCGGTGCTACTTTCCTCGTAATTAAGTGGAAAAGTCAGCGAGTGAACGCCGAAGTGCTATTCTAAGCCAAGCTCATGTGACCTCGGGTGAACAGTAAAATAAATAAATAACAAAAAAGAATTCAAAAAAATTTGAATTTTTTATGTGAAACGTTGGCAAATGTTTTCATAACTTGCAAAATTTCATCATGAAATGACATTTGTGGAAAACGTGGCCAAAAAATATCGATGCTCCAAAATGCATATGACATTTTGGAGCATCAATTTTTTTTGCCACGATTTCCACGAATGTCATATGATGATGCAATTCTGCAAGCCAACAATTTTTTTTGTCAATGTTTCACATAAAAGAAATTCAGAATTTTTTAATTGTTATTTCTACTATTTTTTATTTACTATTCATCCGAGCTTCCGGATTAGAACAGCCGCGTCTCGAGTGAACGTTCTAACTTTAACCTTAGCGCACCACACATTTCTATATATGGCAGGCTACATCATTTCAACTGAGCGCGGCTGAGATCATCTACAACAAGAGGCGGCGTAGACAGGGGCACCCGTTATCCCCGCTGCTATTTGCTTGAGGCAGCAACAAACAAGGGCATGCTATTGCCACTGGCGGCAAGAGTGGTTCATGACCGAATGTCCATTTATTCGAATCACGTGATGGCCTTTTTAGGCTGGACCCTCATAGCTTGCGTTCTTTCATCAAAGATGGTGAGGGACTTTCAGGTGGCCTCGACGCTATGCGCAAATCTTTCCCAAATGCTCCGTCCAGCTCATCAAATGTAGTCCAGAGGAGAGCAAGGTTGCCAGGTAGGAGCTCAATTGTCCAATCCTCCCCTTCCCATGCAAGTATTTCGGGGTTACCTTGTGGCTAAGGAAAACTACGACGACACAACTACAACCTCTAGTGCACAATGTGGTTAATCAGCGACGGCGTGCTTCCATTCTATTCCATGGTGGTGAGATTCTGCTCGTCAAAACCATGTTCACAACGATGTTGGTGCACATGATTCTAGCGTTAGATCTCCCTGTCAAGTCGGAAGAAAGGACGTAAAGGGCAACCATTGCTTTGTGTCTTGGGACAAGGTATGTTTGCCGAAGAGGATAGGTAGCCTAGGTCTGCCGAACTTGCAATTACTAAACTTGGCTCTCCGGGATAGATGGCCGTGGATGGAGAGGGTAGTCGACGAGAAACCATGGAAGGAATTTAACATGTAGGTCCTCAAGGAGGCCATAGCCTTTTTCTTTGGGGCTATGAAACCCACGGTCGGGGAAAGGACGAACACCCTCTTTTGGGAGGATTGTTGGCACGAAGATGGTTGCATAAGAGACTTTGGCTGCATCTCTTTGCCTGTGTGGACAAGCGAGCCGTTTGATCTTGCTTGGTTAGGGATGGACTCATTGACAATGGATGGTGGACTGATGTGTGCCCAAACATGGTAGGGAAAGTGACTGTAGAGTTTCTTGAGCTTGAAGCTTTGCTTGGGGGCTTTTAGTTCTATGCTGATGTGAAGGATAACTTGGAATTGGCGTGGGAGAAGGACGGTAGATTCTCGGCCGAATTTGTCTGTGATGCTTTATTTATTGGGAGAATGCAACCCGACGCTATGTCCCTTCTGTGACCAAGGGCCGGAGGACTTCAACATGTTCTCCTTGGTTGTGTGCTTGCTCAGGAGGTTTGGACGGTGATCCTTACTCGTTGGGGTAAGGCACACTGAATCCCTGAGATTGGTGCAGATTTGGTGGATTGGTGGGTCGACAAGGAGCCACAAAGGCAGCTCCCAGCAGATGCACATTTAGCCATCATGTTGATTTATTGGTGCTTGTGCGGTATCGCAATGATCCCGTCTTGGGCAATGCCCATGGCAGCAACAGTGCTTGGCAGCGTGCGGGAGGAAGGGCTTGAGTTGGCGAGCGGCGAGGCTTATTCCTAGGGAAGGACTAATAGAAGGGTAAAGATGTAGTGAGTAATCCGTATAAAGTTATGTGGCCCTATGGCGTTTTAGCCGGCCCACGATGATGTGTTAGCCATTTTGGCTCCTCATAATCTATGTTTATGATGTGCTCAATCTTGGACGTATACTTGATTTTATTTAACAACTAGATGATGTCTCACACGTTGTGTCAGTATATTATGAAGAATTTTAAGTGATTCAACTTCTGGGTGTGTTGATCCATATCGATGAGCTTGACATGAAAAAAAGAGCGACGACATACATCAACAAACAACAATGGCATATGGAATAAGGTACTATAAATGATAAAGCAACCACCTGACAGCACATTGAAATGTACATTGAAAGTTTTCGTTATCATATCTAGACAACTTGAAAGTGAAGCGTTCCCTATTTAGTTGTCGTGTATTGATGTGTAACAAAGTAAATGGAATCATAATTGGATTTTCTTATAACATTTGAAAATATACAATTTCAATTTATGTAAAGGAGAAGATTCTACTCTAAGAAAACTTGACAAAAACGTAATAACTAAATCTCAAAATTAGTTCTCAAATGCATAGACATAAAAGGTGGATCCATAGGGAAAATATTCATTTGACGTGAAATTATTGACAAATAGGATATGGGATTAATAATTTGTGAATTATTCATTCGTTTATGTTCGTGTGTCTTCAAGTTGGATCATTCAGATCTACACTTCTCTTCATCTCGATGATTGTTGTTCTGGTGCGCTTGTTATATGATGCCTTAGCACGACGACTTCCCGGCTGTTTACTACAACAATTTTTGCCTGACTCCATTGAGGGAGGGGCGATGACGACGGCGTGCATTTGGCTCAATTTAGTGCTCGTAGCTGTCGTTAGGTGGACTACAAATCTCGATGTAGATTTTATTGGTTATTGCACATCTAAGTGACTCAATGAAGGGTAAAAAAAAAGAAAAATAAAAAAATACCCACACGAATCTTCGTGTAAGATCAATGATATAGGATTTAGATAGCACATCTAGATGTGGTTTAGCAAAATTGTATAATCTTTTATCGAGATGATAATTAGGAAATCCACATTAGAAAACTGAATGCACAAGTACTAGTGCCTAAAAAAATCAACTCCAAAAAAAGAAGCAAACATTTAACGAAGCATGCATTGCATGTGTGAACGCTTTGCTGGACAGGGCTCTGTTCACGCAATCCCAGCCCTTAATTAGGGAAGTCCTGCGACGGCTGCGATGTCTTTCTTGATGGTCTCTTTCTTGTCGGGAGTGGCCAAAGCGAAGGCAACGCTCACGGCTCTGCCACGGCAACCGTCCTCGCAAATGGTGGCGCACGCAGGGTCTTTCTTGCCCTCAGCGCAGAACTTGCCGCAGTCGCCGATGCAGGTGGCAGCGATCGCGTTGATCTTGTCGCTTGGCTGGCGGGCCTGCTTGTCGATGGCTTGAATCACGGCCGTCTTCTCCGACGCCGAGCTCTTGGCGTACACGTCGGCGGCGAAGGAGAGGCTCTCGACTTCGACGCGGCAGATGGTCTCGCACCTTGCGCTGCACGCGAGGTCTTTCTTGCCTGCGCCGCAGAGCTTGTTGCAGTCGTCTAGGCAGTGGCTGGCCAGCCCAGCAGCCTGGTTAGCGGACTCGGCGGAGGAGACGGCACCTTCAGTCTTGTTGCTCAAGATCTCGACCGCGGCGGCCTTCTCGGTGGGCGGGGCGGCAGTGAAAGCCTCCGCCGCCGCCTTGAGACGGCAAGCGCTGTCGCATGGGGCTTGAGCGGTAGCCGCCGGCACCGATGCGGCTGCCACCACGACGGCGACGAGGAAAGACACGCTCATCGCGGTTCTGCTCAGAGCCATTGCTGACTAACTTCTTGATTGGTTTGGAGAGGGACGAGGCGATCGAATAGATGTTGCAGCTGCTGCTGAGGTCGATGCTTTGTGTGTCATGGAGTGTGAGGCAGGAGCTTTCTTTATTTAGGAATGGCGTGAGGCCAGGAGATTTTTGCGTACCACCAGTGGTGGATGCCAAGTAGTAGTAGATAGCATGTTAACGCCTTTTTTTTTTGCATGTTAACGCCTTTTATCTGTACTTTATTTTACTTTTGCACTTAATAAGAAACTTAAGATCTTCGTTTCAACTTTCCTTCGTCCAATCTCTGTAGACGTCTCCCTTTCCTTATTTCTTTTCCTTCCATCTTTGATTTCTTTTCTCATTCATAAAGTTTGACCATCTTATATGAATAAATATCAATGCCTACAATACTAAAGTTATACAATATAAAAAATAAATTCATTATGCATCTAATGATATTGATTTAGTATTGTGAATGTTGATATTTGTTCTACAAAGTTGGTCAAACTTAACAAAGCTTACTTCGGTCAAATCTTACACGCATAGTAAAAAGTACCAGAGAAATACATAATATTTTATTGGTAACTCAATAAATTTTTACCAAAAATAATAATAATAAATTGGCATGTAAATTATGATGACTGCGTACAAAATTTTGCTAAGATTTTACAGACCAATGTAATAGGACCTTAATATCTGGCGATTGGATGCCATGGAGGAGGGTGGATCGAACAAATTCGATCGTCAGGAGGTTGTTCCCAGCGAACGAATTACCCCTCCTTGATCATTCGTGGGGGGGGGGGGGGGGGGGGGGGGGGGGTAGGAGGGCCAGGGTGAACCCCATTGACCCAAAGGCCTGTTTCACTGTTTTTTTTAAATGCCATCAACAAAAATACACATATTTAGCCCACCAAGCTTCGACGGAGGGGAGGAGCGGTGGCCTTTCTGGGACCATAGCGGCGGTGACCTACCATGCACTATTCTTACTCGCTGCTGGTGGCGCCCGTGCACACGTGCCGGCTTCGTGGTCATGGCGACGGAGAGCGGCCGAGGGGGGAGCCGGCGATGTCCTTCGTCTGCTCCTGCGACAATACGTCCAAGAAAGCTTTGGAGCGCGCCTGGAGAGGAGCCAGCAATGTCCTTCGTCTGCTCTGGTGACAGTACATCCCAGAGAGCTTTGGAGCGCGAGGAGGCTATGATTGGAGTGGTGCTGACAGAAGAAAGGGGCTGGAGGAGAATGACTATGGGTCTGTGCTATGACCGGGACTGAAGTTAATATAGTGGGTGAATGACAATGAGCCGTGGTATAGTGGTCTTGCCACTTGTTATCGACCTGGATGAGCCATTTGACATAGCAATCCAGAAGATCTGTTGTGCCGTATCAAATGGTTTATGCCTTGCTCCATATCAGATGTTTTGCCACGACACGTCCTGCCTCGGACCGTGGTGATGCCCGAACATGTTTGTGGCGGACCGTGTGATGCTTGAACATGTTTGTGACGGTACTGAATACGCATACACAAACGCGCGTCGTCTTTCGTGAACGAGCCGAGCCAAGTTCAAACTGTCCGTGCCAGGCTTTTTGATACGGCGGTAGTTCCGACAAAATGACTCGGGGCTGCCCCTCGGGGTCCCGACGTGGACGTGGGCTGCCATGGCGTGGTGGTGGCCCATGACGGTGATCTGGGTCGTTTCACGACGACGGCTGGACTTCTTCGGCGTCTGTCTGTCGATGAGCGTCCTTGTCGACCTTCGATTCCTTTCTACCTCGTTCGGGCACTACCTTCATCGGAGGGTTGGCCCTCTCCTAGCTGCGGCCCATCGCCCGTCTCGTGCACGGCAGCGGGTCCGAGCTTGTCCCGCACCCGGCAGCAGGACTGGACTCGTCCCGCGCCCGGCAGCAGAACCGAACTCGTCTCGCGCCTGGCAGCATGACCTGGCTTGTCTCGCGTCTGGCGGCAGGACCGAGCTCGTCTCGCGCCCGGCGGCAGGATGGATCGATGGTGGCCAGTTTTGGCCGGCCTATTGGGTATCGACGTTGGGGATAGCTTAGGGGTGTGAAAGGCGGTTCCTTTCCACTCCCATCTTTGGTTGGGGTAGCGGTGAGTGACGGGTGAGGTGGCGTCATGGTCCTGGATGTCGGGGCGATGGCCCTGGTGATGGTGTCGCGGTGCTCATGGGCAAAGCCCGTGGCTTGGTGCTGCCTGGTGGCCATGGCCGTGTGGGCGGCGTGGTAGCCAAGGTGTGACATTCAGTGGCGGTGAATATTAGCCGGGGTGAAAACATGTTCTATCTTCGGACGGACCGGCGGCGGCGAAGCTCGTTCCTTTTTTAAAGGCGTCGTCGCGGCTCTTACTGCATGTCGTGTTGCTCCGAGGGAAACTCTAATTCTTGGGTCGGGCGGTGGCGGCGCTTCGGTGTCGTAACCTTCCTATAGGCATCGGCTTGGAGCCCACGGTGCGTCGTATGTAGCTTCTTCTCTTCACGGTGGCGTGTTCACGGTTGAGGGCCCCCGGTGGCTCATATAGTGCTAGGGGTGGTATTGATGCGCTTAGTGCCTATGTATCCTGTCTTGGGTGTGTGCGTGTGTTCTGATGGCATGCATTGTACCGGGTTATTGGTGATCTTTGATTTATATATAAGGGAGTACCTAGAACTCATCTAGATGAGACGTAATTTGGTCTCATTCACCTGGAAAACAAGAACGGATACAACCCACGTCAGCACACACGCATCTTATAGCACCACATCCAATGGCTATAAAAGGTGAATGAGACCAAATTAAATCTCATCTAGATGAGTTCTAGCAAAAATGTATATATAAAGTAGGGGCAAAGCCTTTTTCGATAAATGGAGTAGTTTTTTTCTCTTTTCATACAACATCTCGGTAAGCAAAACCAAAAGGCACTGTGTGGCATACTGTCAAAAAAATGCTCCATTAGGCATTGCGGTGATGTATGACGTATCTCATCTGCTTAATTAGTTGTTGCTAATTTACTGTTCGATCAACTGTTTCCATTTTTCTAAACACGATTTCCCTTTTTGTTCCCATGCCTATTCTTACAGCAAAAATGCATAAGTTCCATATAGCACAAAGTTGAGCCAAATTTACCAGCCGAATGACTTTAACTAGTATTCCCGCGCAAAAGGAAGACATTTACAAGCATTACGGTTCTCGTACCCATCAGTGCTTCAGCTCTCATCATCGAGACGAGGGAGCGGCGGCGCTCGTTCCAGAATTAGCCTCCATTTAAGACGAAGAGAGGTCAACGAAACGGTGCATCTCTGTCAGAAATTAGAAGGTCTTAAGCATTTCGTGCACATCCATATGCAATTCATGGTTGTGTGGCAACCGTTTGAGGATTAACACATGAGCTAAAAGTTGTAGGAACCTGGTTAGGTTACAGGAGATCCACATCTCCTTCACTTATCTTCATTATACTGCATTCTCACTTATAGCAATATTGCACTTTGTGTCATTGTATGCGCATAAATACGCAACTATCTGGAGCTACCTCACTAAGTATGAAGAGCCGTTCAGGTATAGGAAAACCTGAAGTGTCACTTTTTAGATAGGTACTCTGATCTAAAGTCCTTCTGTAGCCGATCTTTTGACTCCACTTTGGCCAATAGTATAACATCATTGATAAAACTCTTGTCCGGGAACTCGTCCGGCACAAGGCTTCTGTACACATCAAATTGCTCGTCTGCTTCTTCCTTTTTGTCCAAAAGTGCATATACAATGCCCTGCAACAAAGAAACACAGCGGACACGGAGACTTCAGAAGGAGAGCCCGAGAACATATCAAACCTGCAAATGTTCATGGAATACCTGGCAAAGATGAGGCCGAAAGTCCCTTGGATCCTCATTAATAAGAGTTCTCAATTTCTCTGATGCAACATCCAGGTCACCCTGCCGTGCCAGGAAGGCGGGAATTCCATTAGAAATCAGAAACATGCTGTGTTCTCAGGACTTTGGTATGATCTGTTACCTTGACAACATGCATCTGTGCAATCAGAAGCTTTATGTTGCGCTCTTCTGGGACCCTTTCCTCGGATACTACGAGTTGCAAAGCTTTCTCCAGCATCTCAAAAACAGTTGGTCCTTCGAGTCTTTTATGCATGCACAATGCGAGTCCCTGCAGAAATGGGAAATGTTGAGAGGAAATATCAGCTAGGTTTGTAAATACCACGCCAGGAAGGACTAGAGTAAAAAGCAAGTTTCACTAATGGATGATAGAATTGCAAATTTGCAATCTGTCCTTGTTATAAAATCAGAATGGCAAATTGCAGTACGACCCGGTGCATGCTTCAAAGGCCTGAAATACAAATTCGTATCAAACATTTCTCACATAAGAATTCTACCACAGCTCTATTTCCCTCGTGGATTTATGTGTACATCAGCTGTCATCCAATACATAAACAAGAAGAGCCTCCTTATAGTGTATAGACAAACAAAATCATTTGACCTTTGACAAAATGCAAGACCTAGTTTTGGTTCCCTCTTAATTAAATGCAGATATACTTTTTAAATTGTTTGGATTCAAAAAGCCAAACAATTCAAAAAGTAGAGCTTAATTTCTTATTAGTACCAGCCATCAAAGATTAGACAGTATAAGAAATTTAAGTTGGTGTTTTTCCTTGAGAAATTCTAGCACTGTAATCAAATTCGCATCGAGATATTGGCATACAATAAAATTACAGCGATTTGCAACAATGCTCATGGTACAATTACTTTTATCTTGAACTCCTACCTACCAGTACTGATTTCATTTCCCAAAATCTACCCAACATTCATAGAGTGTGACCAGTCTAATCATTATAATATTAACAAGAGCAGACTGCGGGTAAGAAAGAAAGCGTGTGCGTGTGTGTACCCACATGGAGAGCCCGGACGAGGAGGGGCTTCTCCGCGAGGACCTCCTGGAAGAGCCGCTCGGCGGTGGCGATGTCCCCCTTGAGCTCGTGCAGCAGCGCCTCCATGAGCCGCCACTCCACCTCGCCGGGCTCGGCCTCCCGCAGCTGCGCCGCGTAGCGCAGCGCGCCGCCCCAGTCCTTGCGCCGCATCCTGGCGAAGAGCACGCACTTGAGCGCGTCCACGTCGCCCGGGTCCTCGCTCAGGACCTCCAGGTACATCTGGACCTCGTCGTCGTCCTCTTCCTCCTCCTCGTCGTCGCTTGGCTGCATCCAGGCCGCCTCCACCTCCTCCTCCTCCTTCCGAAACCACTCCGCCTCGTCCTCCTCTTCCTGATCCCCTTGGTCGGGTTCTTCTTCTTGCTGTCCCTTGGTGTCGTCTTGCGGTTGCTGCGTGGGTGGGGGAGGGGCGGCGAGTGACGGGAGGGGGCGCCGGACGCCGGAGAGGGAGAGGATGGAGGCGACGAGAAGGAAGAGCAGGGTTCTCGTGGCGGCCGTGATTGATGAGAGGAGGTTGGTGGTGGGGGTCTTGGAAGAGAAGAGGCGCCGGCGCTGGGAAGGGAGAAGGGAGCAGGAGGGTGAGCGGCAGCGATTGATGGGGAACGGGAGCGAGGGGGCGGCGGTGGGCTTGTGGCGGGAGAGGCGGCGGAAGGGCACGAACGATGTGTTAGCGGTGGACAAGAAGCTCATCGCCATGGCCGGAGCTGTGGCCACAACGAGGAAAAGGAGGACCTGGGGATTGCAGTGGCACACTACTTCTCGAGTGGGACACTTCAACCTCATGTTCCACACAAGAAAAATATCCATAAAAAAGGAAATAGCAATTCAAAGTTTCTAACGGCCTGCGTGTCTCTATTCTGGAAAACCCCACTACGATTCTGGAAAACCATTTTGTTGTCATCACAATATTAAGACACAAAATAAGGAGACATTGGTGCCCGAGCCCAGCTGAACCTGATATCTTCACCTTCCATTCTGCGCTCGGGATCCATGAAAAGAGGTCTGCCGTGTCAGGCGCGGATCGCAGAAAATAGGCAGCGAGGCGAAATACGGTAGGAAACAGTGCGCTAGCAGTCGGCCAGGGGCGTGCGTTTTTGACGGAGCAGGCGCGGGCGTGAACTGGTCCGTGGACCAGGACGTTAGTGTTTTTGCGTTTCATGGATCAGATAAGGGGAACAGGCCGGTGCCGAGAAACTGAGCCGTCCGTCTCACACGTTTGCGACACACGTGCGTCTCGGTCGTTCTGAAAAACCCTTGCCGCCCAACCACCCCCGGCCGCCAGACCACGCTGCGACGACCGGCAAGAGTATTTCTTGCGGCGGCGATAGCTGGTCGACGGCAACCGCTACGTGAGCGACATGGAAGATGTTGGATTGGACTTCTTCCTTGATGCCATTGACAGGTAAGCGATTTTGGATCCGAGCAAATCTACGAGGGGACTAGCTTGTATGCCAACTGACTGTCAATGGCCGCCACCATTGGCATCTTTTTTTATAGGTTCCGCTTGCAGGAATTCGCGGACAGCCACGAACACCCAGATCCGGTTCCTCTGATTTGTTGGCGAGCGGCAGAGTAGGAGCGACGGCCCCTGCTGATTCCAATGCTTGCTCCGGTTGTGGTCAGCAGATCCGCGGCGACGGCAGCGAAGCTGCGCGTGCTGGGGTCCGGCGATGACAGGAGTCATCCCCGACGAGGTCCACAGTCCACCGACAGAGTCAATCCCCAGGCCCCTCTGGTTGCACAAAAAGGTAGGAAAACAAGATTTCGTGGTTTTGGTAGGATTTTCCATTGTGTGCATCCCTGGTTGGACATGGTGGATTAGTCGGAAGTTTCAGACAGGATATAGGCTATTGTAGTAGATGTGATGTAGGCAACGAACACTTTGAAACATGAAATTTCATGGATTCAGTACGTTTTTTGCAACCCCCAAGAAAATGTTATTGCATTACTGAATGAATAATGACAACCTGCGTGTTGCCAGGGTAATCACAAACAAAACCCAGAGAGAAAGCAAGAGAACGAACTGAATTTTTTGTTTAATTTCTGAACCCAGAGATTAAGGCTGGGTAGTGCACCGCCCGACCGGATGCCATATTGCCATGTCCATCCAGAATGATTTCTATGGATTGGAATAGTCGATTTGCAAATAAGCAGAGGAATCAACAAAAAGTGTGACAAGGCCTGAACTAAGTTTCAGTTTTTATTCCTTTGGTGAGTCTATGCATTTGTTCAATATGGGTCAAACTCAAACAAGTGAGATTATTAGGTTGTAAAGCAGTGTAATAATGTAGACCTCCGACATTTGTTGTGTTTGGCTGAAAAAATGATTATCATCACCGAATTAGAGTAAAGTTTGGCAAACCCTGGTATTTGCAGGCTGAGGCTCGGTAGCACCCTCCCTGATAGAACCCCTTGCGCTTCCCGGATGAGTGTGCTGGTGTGATTCGGAAATTTGTGGAGAAACCAATAAAAGTGTGATCAAGCCTGAGCTGGGATCAAACTTTGACTCCCTCGGCAAGGCGTACAATTTCTACAATTGTACTTGTGGGAAGTGGGATTCGGGATAAGATATTATAAAAGCAGATTGAACGCGGAGAGGGAGAAATCAATGTAGGAAATTATGTGTGAATGCTCAGTGAGTGATGCGATACCAAACTACACATAATTTCTAACTTCTTCAGTGTGTTCTGGTGAATTGGGTGCAGTTGTAGTCTAATATTGGATTATCTTTGCAGCGAAAGCCTAAAGTCGGGAACAACCGGTCTTGCAGATGTGAGTGTCCGACGCTGATCAGGCTCCTGAGTGTCAGACATCAGTTGTTTCTTAACAGAGCATCGTGAGAAACATAACCACTCAATGTCTCTCATGATGGGAGAGAAAGTGCATTAGCCATCAGAAAGTTGTGAACCACATGCTCACAGTAGACGAGATTGAAAATGCCTGGACTATATTGATGGAAAAGTATAATCTGAAACAGCACCCATACATGATAGAGTTATATGAAATCAGGACCAAGTGGGTGAAGCCTTATATCAAGGGGGTTCTCTGTGCAAGAATGACAAGCACACAACACAACAAGAGTGCTAATAATATGCTGAAAACGTATATGCCTCGTGCCATTGCAGTGCACATGTTTGTGAGCCAGTACATATGGCTCCAGTTTGACCGTGAACGCGATGAGAGCTACAAGGAGAAAAGAACAAGGATTTTAAGTCAGTGTCTTCCCTTCTCTGTCATTTGATCAGGTATTTCAGAGTGCTCTAACAATTGTCTCCTTGTGCAGAGTGGAGCAAGGATTGTAAGTCAGTGTCTTCCCTTCTGTCATTTGATCAGGTGTTTCAGAGTGCCCTAACAATTGTCCCCTTGTGCAGAGTGTAGCCGTGCGGCGTATAAACCCTGTGATCGAGAGGCATGCAATCAAGGTTTATACTCGAGACATGTTCTAGTAGTTTGGTCAGTTCCTTGTTGAGGGAACTGCATATAGTGTGACTGAGATTGACTATAAGGGTAAGAAGTATGTGACGACATATAACCATGCGACCAACCGGGAGAAGTGGAGTAGCGTAGTCTACAAGGTGAGAATAAAAGATGACGGCACTGAATACGAGTGCGAGTACGGACAATTTGAACACATGGGAATATTTTTGCTGCCATGTGCTCAGGTTAATGGTCATGTCGCATATTTTGCTGTTGCCCATACTAACATGTGAAAATGACCCAACACTTGAATGATAAAGCTTACACGGGCTCTCTGTTTTTGATTGCGCAGGTGATGGACGTATTGAATTTGGCTGAAATACCGGATAAGCACATTGTTAAGTGTTGGAAAAAAGACGCGGGGGATATACTACCCAGACATCTGGTCCATTACCAGAAGAATGAGGCAGTGAACCATTCATTCACTTGTAGGCACTCCACAGTGACCTACAAGCGATTGATATTGTTAGAATGAGTGATGAGAGTGCGGAAGAGTTTGATCGCATGTTGAGGAAATGAAAGCAGTAATGCTGAGTTGTGCTCCTTTGGCTGAGAAGAGGGATGAGCCCGATTTTGAAGACCAGCAGGCAACATAATCTGCCTGAAGGAATGCCGGTAATGGCTAGGTTGCCGCAATAGGAGATGGTAGTCCTACTGAAAAGCATAGTTTGGGATTCTCCGGTGGTGTAAATGCATGGCAGGGACTAGCGCCAGCGGCAAAGGCAGAGGGGAGCTGGTAGGCTGACAAACAGCTGTTACAAGGCTCCTTGCGAGGGTTTGAGCGAGCGGACGGGATTCTGCAGGATCTGCCGAAGGCAAGGGAACAAGAGAACAACTTGCCCTGAACGCGGGGATGCCCCGAAGCAGCCTCACAAACTCGGGAAGTGCAAGAATTGTGGAGTTGAGGAGCACATGCGTAACAGTTGCACAAGGCCTCTGCGCGACAATTGGTGGAAAGAATAAGATGAGGTTTATATTTGTATGATTCCATTAGCATTTGAGGATTTTCTAGCAGTGCTTGTGTATGCATGGCTTAGAAAGCATATGTGAGAGTGCAAGTAAATGATGATACACTGTTGCATTTAGTGGGTGAGTGTTTCAATTTGAAAATTGAACTTGGGTTGCACTGAATGCAGTTTCAATATTTTTTTTTTGAACTTGCAGTTTCAAAATTTGAATGAATGGAAGCCAACGTGTATAGAGCTATAAGAGGAGGGAGGGTGGGTCTGCTTTGGTACGTGACCGTTAGGGCCTAATCAGGCTTGCACGGCTCAGTCCGGCTCAAATCTTTTCCTGGACCGTGCCAAAACTACTGAGCCGCTGAACCCATTTGCTGTCCTACTCTATTTTCCTTTTAGAATACAAGCTACATACACACCAGAATACTACTAAAGGCCCAAATCCCCATGCACATTAAGGATGATGATATCAGGTGCATCTGAGCATGGGCTCAGAATTGAGTTTTCGGACAAACACATCTCTATTTTTTTCTTTTCAGGAACTTGATGAGTATATAGCTTACAAGCAGACCAGTTGTGATCTGTGAATGGTTGCAGCATATGGGCAAAATGCTTCCTGTTATGCTATTTAGAGGAACAGAATAATACCCTCAGCCCAAATGGAGAAAGGAACTTGTCTTGTGCAAAATTAGGCACAATTTGCCTACAAATATAAAAACCAAAATGTTTGTGTTTCTTCAAAATTTATGTGCTCTCGCAAAAGGGTTTGCAAGTCTTGTCTGCCTCCGGCCTAGTTGTCAGTTTTCTTACTGTACATCTCAGGCTTGAGAACTCCAACATAAGGCAGGTTGCGGTAGAGCTCCGCATAATCCATACCATAGCCAACAACAAAGCTGTCGGGGCACTGCAGAGGAACACAAACAGTTTGGCGATTAATTAAGGGACTGATACTGTAGGATAGCTTGTCAGTACGATTTGCTATAGATGGAGGAGGCAAACTAAAATCATAATTGATGTTACAAAGTACTCCCTCCGTTCCCAAATATAAGTCTTTCTAGAGATTCCAACAAGTGACTACATACGGAGCAAAATAAGTGAATCTACACTCTAAAATATGTCTACGTACATCCGTATGTTGTAGTCCATTTGAAATGTCTAGAAAGACTTATAGCATTTAGGAACAGAGGGAGTAGCCTCTAAGGACTTTAGGTTCCAAGTTTGGCTTTGTGCCATATAGCAGAATGTTAAAGGGGGTGATCTTTCTACCTCGAAGCCTCTGTAAAATTTTCCACCCCCCACTAGCTGAAAATCGACTGTCCTCCTTGCTGGTTTGTCCAGGAAAGTGCAAACTGATATGGACAGTGCTCCTTTCTTTTGTAAATGGGCAATGAGACAGGAAACAGTATTCCCTGTGTCGACAATATCTTCAACCTGCAAGATGCAAAACCATCATCAATGAATGGATAATCACCAGAACAGACTCACAGTCAAAACAAATGGACATAACACCACCACCCCCCCCCCCAACCCACCAGCACCACTTAGGTACACACAGTAAATTTGGAGTAACATGTCCATGAACAAGAACAACAAGAACAAAGCCTTTCAGTCCCAAACAAATTGGGGCAGGCTAGAGTTGAAACACACAAGATCACAAAATCAAGTCATGGTTCTGGCACGTGGATAGCTAACTTCCACGCACCCCTGTCCATGGCTAGTTCTTTGATGATATTCTAGTCCTTCATATGCATGAAGTACAAGATGTAGATTTAATTCTCATACTTCATCGTGTTGAAAAAACAAATTACAGCTACAACATATTCAAAAACTGTGTGGTTATGCTACATAAAACTAATGTGAAATATATCCGGCATATTTGTATTTTAAGTATCTCGTATTGCAGTTTAGAGTAGCTACGAATGGACTTCATGAAGGTATTGCCATAACCTTGAAGCAAAAAAGTCATAAAGTAAGTCGTAAAAATTAGAAAAAAGGAATGTCAATTCATTTTTTAGAAGAAAAAAGAAGAGAACTATGGAAGATTTTAGAACAAAGAGAAATGCAGTTTTGTGCATATCATGCATTGTGCTTAAGCTCATCCAGGGAATCTTAGCAGAATCAGGTTTAGTGAAGACACGATATCCAAAAGCCAACAGTGCTTGGATTTGCTAACTCTCTACCGTCTGACTGGCTTCATCCAACAGTCAATATTTCAAGTTACTAAAAGATTACTGAGAAAAGGAGCCAGGTTCTTGCCAGTTATTTATACAGAAAAAAGGGCTTCTTGTAAGGAAACTACTATAAGTGCAGAGTTCGCTGTACAGCTGCAGCCTTACTGGCCGAACCCTAGCTGCCACCTCCCATTTCTTCCTCTCCAGTCATAGTCACTGGCTGTAATCACCGCCACAGGGTGTCGCTAGAATTACCCATCCGGTGGTGATGAGTTCCTCCCCACCCCCATCTCGCTGTAGTCCAGAACACCGTGGCCAGAGTTGCTCATCACGTCCTCCAGCCCCTCCTACCACTTCTTACTCAAATTTCCTATTCCCCAGACCCGGATGATTAGCTCCCCTTCCGCCTCTTCCTCATGTTGCTTCTTCTCCAGATCGACGGAGGGAGAGCATTCACTCCGTAAGACCAGGGAACGAATGTTTGTTCCTTCGATTTCCCAGTCATGTAGTGATATTGTTTATATAACTAAAATTCTGCATCTAGTCAACTCCCAACAAGCTCAACTCTACCACAATAAACAATGTGGGAGAGAATTCACTGCCTAAGACCAGGGAACAAACGTTCATTCCTTGGATGTAGTCATGTTTGGTACAACTAAAATTCAGCATTTAGTAAGCTACCAAGAAATTCAATTCTGCCGAACAATGTGACACGCCAGTTCAGATGACACAACCAGATTAAACTACTAGGTGATTCAAGGGACAAAGCGTCACTTCTTTGTAGTTCTATGATTCTATTTGCTTGGGTAGCGGAAACTCCTCAGCTCTCGCCGGTGCATGACCCAAAACCTTGTATAGGACCACAGCTAAAGCAACAATCACAGAAAAGGACGAGCCTAAGCAGATAACGCCTGGTGGACACGAACGTCGCGGCCACACAAACGTGGAAAAAAAGTGAGGCTCGACGCACTAACCACCACGACGTGCTTCCCGGCGACGTCGACCTTGAGGTCAGAGGTGACCCGGGGCCGGCCGCTGGACTCGGTGCCGTCGCCATACGACTCGACGCGCACGAGGTCGACGGCGAGCGGCACGTCGACGCGCCGCACCAGGTCAGCGAGGAAGAGGAACGCCCCCGTGGCGACGCCCACGACGACGGCCGGCTCCGCGAGCCGGCGGATGTCGGCGGCGAGCTCCGAGGCGACCTCGGCGACCCGCGTGGCGATCTCGGCCTCTGTCCACAGCACGCGGTCGATGCCGGCGTTGGCGGCTTCGCTCACCATGGCGGCCGCGGTGATGGCCAGGAGCGTTAGGGTTAGGATTTGCAGGTGGTGGGTCGGGTGGAGCTTTGCGGGGGCTATTGGCGATTTGGCGAGGGTTGGGCTCGGGCGGCGGACAGGGATCAGGTGACATGCACCTTTGCACCGTGTGACTTGCGGCCCAAATTCATATTTAAATATTGTAAAAAAATCTGAAAAAAATTATGCATGTTCATAGCACATATTAAGATAATTTCTAAAAAATTCAGATCAAAATTTGAAACATACACCAAAAAGCAAAAAAGAGAAACTCATATGTGAATAGCATACAGAGAACCATTCGCAACTATTCATAACAGATTTCTCTTTTTTGCTTCTTGATGTATGTTTCGAATTTTGATCTGAATTTTTTAGGGATTATCTTAATATGTGCTATGAACATGCATGATTTTTTTCAGATTTTTTTACAATGTTTAAATATGAATTTAGGTCGCAAGTCACACGGTGACATGCAAAGGTGCATGTCACCTGATCCCTGTCCGCGGGCGGCGGCGTGGTGTTTCTGGGTGCGTTTACGTGAAAGGAAGAGTGCCGGCATACCGCAATCACACAGCCAGGCTCAGTAACAAGCACGATCGACCATCTTCGTGGGGACATTTATTTGTTTCTTTTTTTCTCGCGAATACACAAACAAGCTGCTTATCTTTACATTGATAGAAGAAGAGTTACAACAAGAGATTTTTTTTTTCGAAACGGAAGGTAAAATAAATTACCTCGTTGATTAATTAAGAAGAAGAGAATTGCCCGGTTAATCTACGGAAAACCGGGCTAAAACCTATACAATCAGATCATAATTGGGTTACTCACCAATCATGACCCCAGGAGCACACGTGCAACCCGCCAAACCCTCCTAACACACAATAACTCCTCATGCTTGTACACCACCAGGCCCGGCCCTGGGGGGGGGGGGGGGCGGGGGGCAGGGGGGCCTGAGGGGGGTTGGGTTACTCACCAATCATGACCCCAGGAGCACACGTGCAACCCGCCAAACCCTCCTAACACACAATAACTCCTCATGCTTGTACACCACCAGGCCCGGCCCTGAGGGGGGGAGGGGGGCGGGGGCAGGGGGGCCCTGAGGGGGGGGAGGGAAGCTAATAACTCATGCGACGCATCATTGGCCACCAATCACGCACGACGCTCGCATTGATCAACCGCACGATCTAATTGCTATTTTGCCTAATCGCGTCATCACCTTACGATGCCATCGCCTTGCCTGATTGTATCGCCATTAGCTCACCTCCTTGCAGTGGCTGCAGCTGCAGCGGCCTCAAGGAAAAGGGCGAACAACATCGATCCGGCCACAGGGACGCCCGATGGCAGTCGGCAGTCTTCTGTTGTCCGCGCGGCTACATCATGAATGGCAGAAAAGGTAGCCTAATAGCATATATGTGACTTGGTGATCTACAGATTTTCATAGATGACATCGATATTGTATCTTTTATATTGCAACAGCAGAATGATGATCGATTGATTGGACACTCTTGAGTGATTGGCCACAAGGACGCCCGGAGTAGATATTATTCAACTTATTCAACTTCATGCATTTGTAATTTGCAAGTTTCACATTATCATCGGTAAGATTTATTCTGCTGATTGAGTAACTTTTGAATTACTAGTTGTTTCTTCAAATTTCGGCATGGTCATCTAATCTATAAAATATGCATCCTGCAATTTTATCCATTGAGAAGAAATTATGCATCTAAGAATGTTAAGAATTTTGGAAGGTAATATGTATAACTTACTCGATGCAATATTGATGCATTTGAAATGTTTTCTTGGTATGCCTCATATGTACAAATAGTGGATGTTATGTCAGGTAGACGATTTGTAGCTCTTGGGTGCCCGTGAACCCTCTATGAAGATAGGGTTCAAAAAATATCAGGACAAAAAAACCTAGAATTTAATTAGGATATCAAACATGGTTGACCGTGTTGGGGAAGGTAGTAATTTCAAAAATTTCCTACGCACACGCAGAATGATGGTGATGCATAGCAACGAGAGGGGAGAGTGTCGTCTACGTACCCTCGTAGACCGTTAAGCGGAAGCGTTATGACAACGCGGTTCATGTAGTCGTATGTCTTCACGATCGACCGATCCTCAGTAGAGAACGTACGGCACCTCCACGTTCAGCACACGTTCCAGCTCGGTGACGTCCCGCAAACTCAGTAGAGCTCGGGGAAGAGTTTCGTTAGCGCGACGACGTGGTGACGATGTTGATGAAGCTACCACAGCAGGGCTTCGCCTAAACACTGCTACAGTATGACCAAGGTGGATTATGGTGGAAGGGGGGCACCGCACATGGCTGGGAGCAATCTTTGTGATCAACTTGTGTGTCTAGAGGTGCCCCCCTGCCCCTGTATATAAAGGAGCAAGGGGAAGGCCGGCCGGCCCTTGTTGGCGCGCCTAGGAGGAGGAATCCTCCTCCTAGTAGGAGTAGGATTCCTCCCTTTCCTACTCCTACTAGGAGGGGGAAAGGCAGGGAGAGAAAGAGAAGGAAAGGGGGGCGCCGCCCCCCTTCTCCTAGTCCAATTCAGACAGGGGGAAGGGGGCGCACTGCCTGCCCTAGGCCGACCCCTCTCTCTTTCCCTTATGGCCCAACAAGGCCCATTAGCCCCCGGGAGGTTTCGGTAACCCCTCCCGTACTCCGGTAAAATCCCGATTTCACCCAGAACTATTCCGATGTCCAAATGTAGGCTTCCAATATATCAATCTTTATGTCTCGACCATTTCGAGACTCCTCGTCATGTCCGTGATCACATCTGGGACTCCAAACTACCTTCGGTACATCAAAACATATAAACTCATAAAACCGATCGTCACAGAACTTTAAGCATGCGGACCCTACGGGTTCGAGAACTATGTAGACATGACCGAGACACGTCTCCGGTCAATAACCAATAGCGGAACCTGGATGCTCATATTGGTTCCTACATATTCTACTAAGATCTTTATCGGTCAAACCGCACAACACTATACGTTGTTCTCTTTGTCATCGGTATGTTACTTGCCCGAGATTCGATCGTATGTATCCAATACCTATTTTAATCTCATTATCGGCAAGTCTCTTTACTTGTTCCATAATACATCATCCCGTAACTAACTCATTAGTTATCATGCTTGCAAGGCTTATAGTGATGTGTATTACCGAGAGGGCCCAAAGATACCTCTCCGACAATCGGAGTGACAAATCATAATCTTGATCTATGCCAACTCAACAAGTACCATCGGAGACACCTGTAGAGCACCTTTATAATCACCCAGTTACGTTGTGACGTTTGGTAGCACACAAAGTGTTCCTCCGGTATTCGGGAGTTGCATAATCTCATAGTTAAATAACAACATGTATAAGTCATGAAGAAAGCAATAGTAGTAAACAAACGATCAAGTGCTAAGCTAACGAAATGGGTCAAGTCAATCACATAATTCTCTTAATGATGTGATACCATTGATAAAATAACAACTCATGTCTACGGTTAGGAAACTTAACCATCTTTGATCAATGAGCTAGTCAAGTAGAGGCATACTAGTGACACTATGTTTGTCTATGTATTCACACATGTATTATGTTTCCGGTTAATACAATTCTAGCATTAATAATAAACATTTATCATGAAATAAGGAAATAAATAATAACTTTATTATTGCCTCTAGGGCATATTTCCTTCAGTCTCCCACTTGCACTAGAGTCAATAATCTAGATTACACAGTAATGATTTTAACACCCATGGAGCCTTGGTGTTGATCATGTTTTGCTCGTGGAAGAGGCTTAGTCAACGGGTCTGCAACATTTAGATCCGTATGTATCTTGCAAATCTCTATGTCTCCCACCTGGACTTGATCCCGGATGGAGTTGAAGCGTCTCTTGATGTGCTTGGTTCTTTTGTGAAATCTGGATTCTTTTGCCAAGGCAATTGCACCAGTATTGTCACAAAAGATTTTCATTGGACCCGATGCACTAGGTATGACACCTAGATCGGATATGAACTCCTTCATCCAGACTCCTTCATTTGCTGCTTCCGAAGCAGCAATGTACTCCGCTTCACATATAGATCCCGCCACGACGCTCTGTTTAGAACTGCTCCAACTGACAGCTCCACCGTTTAATATAAACACGTATCCGGTTTGATAGAATCGTCCGGATCAGTGTCAAATCTTGCATCAACGTAACCATTTACGATGAGTTCTTTGTCACCTCCATAAACGAGAAACATATCCTTGGTCCTTTTCAAGTACTTCAGGATGTTCTTGACCGTTGTCCAGTGATCCACTCCTGGATTACTTTGGTACCTCCCTGCTAAGCTAATAGCAAGGCACACATCAGGTCTAGTACATAGCATTGCATACATGATAGAGCCTATGGCTGAAGCATAGGGAACACTTTTTATTTTCTCTCTATCTTCTGCAGTGGTCGAGCATTGAGTCTTACTCAACTTCACACATTGTAACACAAGCAAGAACCCTTTCTTAGCTTGATCCATTTTGAACTTCCTTCAAAACTTTATCAAGGTATTTGCTTTGTGAAAGTCCAATTAAGCATCTTGATCTATCTCTATAGATCTTGATGCCTAATATATAAGCAGCTTCACGAGGTCTTTCATTGAAAAACTTTTATTCAAGTATCCTTTTATGCTGTCTAGAAATTCTATATCATTTCCAATCAATAATATGTCATCCACATATAATATTAGAAATGCTACAGAGCTCCCACTCACTTTCTTGTAAATACAGGCTTCTCCAAAAGTCTGTATAAAACCATATGCTTTGATCACACTATCAAAGCGTTTATTCCAACTCCGAGAGGCTTACACCAGTCCATAAATGGATCACTGGAGCTTGCACACTTTGTTAGCTCCCTTTGGATCGATAAAACCTTCAGGTTGCATCATATACAACTCTTCTTCCAGAAATCCATTCAGGAATGCAGTCTTTACATCCATTTGCCAAATTTCATAATCATAAAATGCGGCAATTGCTAACATGATTCGGACGGACTTAAGCATCGCTACGGGTGAGAAGGTCTCATCGTAGTCAACTCCTTGAACTTGTCGAAAACCTTTTGCAACAAGTCGAGCTTTGTAGATAGTAACATTACCGTCAGCGTCTGTCTTCTTCTTGAAGATCCATTTGTTCTCGATGGCTTGTCGATCATCGGGCAAGTCAACCAAAGTCCACACTTTGTTCTCATACATGGATCCCATCTCAGATTTCATGGCCTCAAGCCATTTTGCGGAATGTGGGCTCATCATCGCTTCCTCATAGTTCGTAGATTCGTCATGGTCAAGTAACATGACCTCCAGAACTGGATTACCGTACCACTCTGGTGCGGATCTTGCTCTGGTTGACCTACGAGGTTCGGTAGCAACTTGATCTGAAGTTTCATGATCATCATCATTAGCTTCCTCACTAATTGGTGTAGATGTCACAGGAACCGGTTTCTGTGATGAACTACTTTCTAATAAGGGAGCAGGTGCAGTTACCTCATCAAGTTCTACTTTCCTCCCACTCACTTCTTTCGAGAGAAACTCCTTCTCTAGAAAGGATCCATTCTTAGCAACGAATAACTTGCCTTCGGATCTATGATAAAAGGTGTACCCAATAGTTTCCTTTGGGTATCCTATGAAGACACATTTCTCCGATTTGGGTTCGAGATTATCAAGTTGAAGTTTTTCCACATAAGCATCGCAACCCCAAACTTTAAGAAATGACAACTTTGGTTTCTTGCCAAACAAGTCATAAGGGTTCAACGATTGATGGCCCATAACGTGAATGCAGCCGTCAAGCATAACCCCAAAACAATAGCGGTAAATCAGTAAGAGACATCATAGATCGCACCATATCTAGTAAAGTACGATTATGACGTTCGGACACACCATTACGTTGTGGTGTTCCAGGTGGCATGAGTTGTGAAACTATTCCACATTGTTTTAAATGAAGGCCAAACTCGTAACTCAAATATTCTCCTCCATGATCAGATCATAGAAACTTTATTTTCTTGTTATGATGATTTTCCACTTCACTCTGAAATTCTTTGAACTTTTCAAATGTTTCAGACTTATGTTTCATTAAGTAGATATACCCATATCTGCTCAAATCATCTGTGAAGGTGAGAAAATAACGATACCAGCCGCGAGCCTCAATATTCATTGGACCACATACATCAGTATGTATGATTTCCAACAAATCTGTTGCTCGCTCCATAGTTTCGGAGAACATCGTTTTAGTCATCTTTCCCGTAAGGCATGGTTCGCAAGTACCAAGTGATTCATAATCAAGTGATTCCAAAAGTCCATTAGTATGGAGTTTCTTCATGCGCTTTATACCAATATGACCCAAACGACAGTGCCACAAATAAGTTGCACTTTCATTATCAACTCTGCATCTTTTGGCTTCAACATTATGAATATGTGTATCACTACTATCAAGATTCAACAAGAATATACCACTCTTTAAGGGTGCATGACCATAAAAGATATTACTCATATAAATAGAACAACCATTATTCTCAGATTTAAATGAATAACTGTCTCGCATCAAACAAGATCCAGATATAATTTTCATGCTTAACGCTGGCACCAAATAACAATTATTTCGGTCTAAAACTAATCCCGAAGGTAGATGTAGAGGTAGCGTGCCGACGGCGATCACATCGACTTTGGAACCATTTCCCACGCGCATCGTCACCTCGTCCTTAGCCAGTCTTCGCTTAATCCGTAGTCCCTGTTTTGAGTTGCAAATATTAGCAACAGAACCAGTATCAAATACCCAGGTGCTACTGCGAGCTCTGGTAAGGTACACATCAATAACATGTATATCACATATACCTTTGTTCACCTTGCCATCCTTCTTATCCGCCAAATACTTGGGGCAGTTCCGCTTCCAGTGACCAGTCTGTTTGCAGTAGAAGCACTCAGTCTCAGGCTTAGGTCCAGACTTGGGTTTCTTCTCCTGAGCAGCAACTTGTTTGTCGTTCTTCTTGAAGTTCCCCTTCTTCTTCCCTTTGCCCTTTTTCTTGAAACTGGTGGTTTTATTGACCATCAACACTTAATGCTCCTTCTTGATTTCTACCTCCGCAGCCTTTAGCATTGCGAAGAGCTCGGGAATAGTCTTTATTCATCCCTTGCATATTATAGTTCATCACGAAGCTTTTATAGCTTGGTGCCAGTGATTGAAGAACTCTGTCAATGACACTATCAATAGGAAGATTAACCCCCAGTTGAGTCAAGTGATTATGATACCCAGACATTTTGAGTATATGCTCACTGACAGAACTATTCTCCTCCATCTTGCAGCTATAGAACTTATTGGAGACTTCATATCTCTCAATCCAGGCATTTGCTTGAAATCATAACTTCAACTCCTGAAACATCTCATATGCTCCATGACGTTCAAAACGTCGTTGAAGTCCCGGTTCTAAGCCGCAAAGCATGGCACACTGAACTATCGAGTAGTCATTAGCTTTACTCTGCCAAATGTTCTTAATGTTATCAGCGTCATCTGCAGCAGGCCTGGCACCTAGCGGTGCTTCCATGACGTAATTCTTCTGTGCAGCAATGAGGATAATCCTCAAGTTACAGACCTAGTCCGTGTAATTGCTACCGTCATCTTTCAACTTTGCTTTCTCAAGGAACGCATTAAAATTCAACGGAACAACAACACGGGCCATCTATCTACAACAACATAGATAAGCAAAATACTATCAGGTACTAAGTTCATGATAAATTTAAGTTCAATTAATCATATTACTTAAGAACTCCCACTTAGATAGACATCCCTCTAATCATCTAAGTGATCACGTGATCCATATCAACTAAACCATAACCGATCATCATGTGAAATGGAGTAGTTTTCATATCACTATGTTGATCATATCTACTATATGATTCACGCTCGACCTTTCGGTCTCAGTGTTCCGAGGCCATATCTGCATATGCTAGGCTCGTCAAGTTTAACCCGAGTATGCTGCGTGTGCAAAACTGGCTTGCACCCGTTGTAGATGGATGTAGAGCTTATCACACCCGATCATCACGTGGTGTCTCGGCACGATGAACTTTGGCAATGGTGCATACTCAGGGAGAACACTTTTATCTTGAAATTTAGTGAGAGATCATCTTATAATGCTACCATCAAACAAAGTAGAATAAGATGCATAAAGGATAAACATCACATGCAATCAATATAAGTGATATGATATGGCCATCATCATCTTGTGCTCGTGATCTCCATCTCCTAAGCACCGTCATGATCACCATCGTCACCGACACGACACCTTGATCTCCATCGTAGCATCGTTGTCGTCTCGCCAACTATTGCTTCTTCGACTATCGCTACTGCTTAGTGATAAAGTAAAGCAATTACAAGGCGATTGCATTGCATACAATAAAGCGACAACCATATGGCTCCTGCCAGTTGTCGATAACTCCGTTACAAAACATGATCATCTCATACAATAAATATAGCATCATGTCTTCACCATATCACATCACAACATGCCTTGCAAAAACAAGTTAGACATCCTCTACTTTGTTGTTGCAAGTTTTACGTGGCTGCTACGGGCTGAGCAAGAACCGTTCTTACCTACGCATCAAAACCACAACGATAGTTTGTCAAGTTAGTGTTGTTTTAACCTTCTCAAGGACCGAGCGTAGCCACACTCGGTTCAACTAAAGTTGGAGAAACTGACACCCACCAGCCACCTGTGTGCAAAGCACGTCGGTAGAACCAGTCTCGCGTAAGCGTACGCGTAATGTTGGTCCGGGCCGCTTCATCCAACAATACCGCCGAACCAAAGTATGACATGCTGGTAAGCAGTATGACTTGTATCGCCCACAACTCACTTGTGTTCTACTCGTGCATATAACATCTACACATATAACCAGGCTCGGATACCACTGTTGGGGAACGTGGTAATTTCAAAATTTTCCTACGCACACGCAGGATCATGGTGATGCATAGCAACGAGAGGGGAGAGTGTCGTCCATGTACCCTCGCAGACCGTTAAGTGGAAGCGTTATGACAACGCGGTTGATGTAGGATTACGTCTTCACGATCGACCGATCCTCAGTACCGAACGTACTGCACCTCCGCGTTCAGCACACGTTCAGCTCGGTGACGTCCCGCGAACTCACGATCTAGTAGAGCTCAGGGAAGAGTTTCGTCAGCACGACGGTGTGGTGACGATGTTGATGAAGCTACTGCAGCAGGGCTTCGCCTAAACACCGCTACAGTATGACCGAGGTGGATTATGGTGGACGGGGGGCACCGCACACGGCTGGGAGAGATCTTTGTGATCAACCTGTGTGTCTAGAGGTGCCCCACTGCCACTGTATATAAAGGAGCAAGGGGGAGGCCGGCCGGCCCTTGTTGGCGCGCCTAGGAGGAGGAATCCTCCTCCTAGTAGGAGTAGGATTCCTCCCTTTCCTACTCCTACTAGGAGGGGGAAAGGCAGGGAGAGAAAGAGAAGGAAAGGGGCGCGCCGCCCCCCTTCTCCTAGTCCAATTCGGACAGGGGGGAAGGGGGTGCGCTGCCTGCCCTAGGCTGGCCCCTCTCTCTTTCCCTTATGGCCCAACAAGGCCCATTAGCCCCCGGGAGGTTCCGGTAACCCCTCCGGTACTCTGGTAAAATCCCGATTTCACCCGAAACTATTCCGATGTCCAAATGTAGGCTTCCAATATATCAATCTTCATGTCTCAACCATTTCAAGACTCCTCGTCATGTCTGTGATCACATCCGGGACTACGAACTACCTTCGGTACATCAAAACATATAAACTCATAAAACCGATCGTCACAGAACTTTAAGCGTGCGGACCCTACGGGTCCGAGTACTATGTAGACATGACCGAGACACATCTTCGGTCAATAACCAATAGCGGAACCTGGATGCTCATATTGGTTCCTACATATTCTACGAAGATCTTTATCGGTCAAACCGCACAACACTATACGTTGTTCTCTTTGTCATCGGTATGTTACTTGCCTGAGATTCGATCGTCTGTATCCAATACCTAGTTCAATCTCATTACTGGCAAGTCTCTTTACTCATTCCTTAATACATCATCCCGTAACTAACTCATTAGTTATCATGCTTGCAAGGCTTATAATGATGTGTATTACCGAGAGGGCCCAAAGATACCTCTCCGATAATCGGAGTGACAAATCCTGATCTTGATCTATGCCAACTCAACAAGTACCATCGGAGACACCTGTAGAGCACCTTTATAATCACCCAGTTATGTTGTGACGTTTGGTAGCACACAGAGTGTTCCTCCGGTATTCGGGAGTTGCATAATCTCATAGTTATAAGAACATGTATAAGTCATGAAGAAAGCAATAGCAGTAAACAAACGATCAAGTGATAAGCTAACAGAATGGGTCAAGTCAATCATATCATTCTCCTAATGATGTGATCCCATTGATCAAATAACAACTCATGTCTACGGTTAGGAAACTTAACCATCTTTGATCAATGAGCTAGTCAAGTAGAGGCATACTAGTGACACTATGTTTGTCTATGTATTCACACATGTATTATGTTTCCGGTTAATACAATTCTAGCATGAATAATAAACATTTATCATGAAATAAGGAAACAAATAATAACTTTATTATTGTCTCTAGGGCATATTTCCTTCAGACCGTTCTACTCCCGTGTGAAGTTTAGTGAAGAAATGACATCTGTGGTATTCTTAGTAAAACAGTCAATAAATCCAATTATATAAAAATATGTTTGAATTGATCGTAAGTTGGACTGTATTTTCTTCAGTAAGGATAGTGCAGATGTCATTTCTTCATTAAAATTTGCACATGATTAGAATGATCGACCAGGTTTGATACTAATGATTCAAGGATTTTTTTTGATATATTTCTATATTTAATATTTATACAGGAGCTCTGTATTTCCCCATTATGTATTTATTCATGGACTGAGCCTACTCTGAGCTCCACCCGCTGCGTCTGTTCCCCTCTGTCGGTCAACTTTATCTGTTGATTTGGGATCCCTCTCTGGAGCCATAGCTGGTGTTGCAGTCCAAGCTATTACAAGTGCTCAAACTGCAAATCCATCTTCAAAGGTCACTCTTCCTAGATCCTCTGTCCCTTAAGGGAGCCGCCATCAATTTGGAGGTACCAGGTGGGATGTTCCTCCGGTTGGGGGAATTCGAGGTGTGTGCCCTAATATCTATCTGTTTCCTTGCAATCGCTCTCGTTCTACCACATGGAAGCGTGACAATAGCACCAATCAGATGGGCAGTGCTACTAATGGGTGTGGACGTTGGGGCAAGGATTTGGGAGGCATGATTTCAAACACCAATACTGATCAGGATAGATTGGCTAGGGCATCTGGCCAAGAGGATGGTGGAACCTATGATCCGTGGCCATTGCGATCGCCTCCGTCATCTGCTAGTATAGGTTCTGTTAGCTCCCGTCAAGGGGCTTTTTATCCTCCTAGTCTTGATCGTCTTCACCACATGGATTTGGATGTTGACATGCATGGCCCTAGAACTCAAGCTGTAGTTCAAAATCAAGATAACTTTACCTCCTCTCCTCAAGGTGATACAGTAGATCTCAGGACGGGTCTGTTGGGTGAGGAGATAGAATTTGATGTTCACACGGATAGGAACTTGACTAACTCTTCTCCTCGGGCAGCGGCGCATGGCCCTAACGTGCCTCAGGTGCCATGAAAGCGATAGCTTGGAAATGCCGAGGTATGGGCCGGGACCTTGGCAATGAACGTATGCTATTTCTGGCTAATCTGATCCGTTCTACTAAAGCTCACGTAACCTTTGTTTCTGAAATCAAATCTTCTAAGGTTTGATCTGTTGATCTTGTAAATAGATTTGATGTTGCTAACAGATTTGTTGTTCCTTCTAGAGGGGCTTCTGGAGGACTTTGGCTTATGTGGAATGATGAGCTCAAAGTTTTTGTTCATACCGCCTCCTTTCACTATATTCTCGCTAATGTAGTTCATCTTGCTTCGGGTGTTAACTTTTGTTTAATTTGTATATACGGTGACCCCTACCATAGGAGGACTAGTGCTATTTGGAGTCAGGTTTCTGCTTTTGTGTATGGTAACTTAGGAAAACCCATGATGTGTATGGGAGACCTGAACGACATCTTGCATGATATGAATGGTTGTAATGGTATGATTAATTATTATCGTATGTCTGCTTTTCGTTCTCTAGTTAGAAATTGTGGTTTCTTTGACATTGGTTTCAGTGGTCCATGCATACACTTGGCGTAACAAGCAGCATACGACTAAACCTATTTATAGACGCCTAGATCGTTGTCTAGTTAACTCTGATTGGTGTGTGCACTATCCAAACACTAAAGTTCTTAATTTGCCTATTATTCTCAGTGACCATGCTCCCATTCTAGTTTCTACTGATGGCAATTTTGCTAAGCCACGTCAACCGTTCAGATTTGAAAACTGGTGGTTACTTGAGAAAGATTTTAGTAGCTTTGCAAAATCTGTCTGGAATAATTCTACAGCCCTGTCTTTTGCAGCAAAGTCCTCTTATTTAGTAGGTTCTTTGAAGATGTGGTGTAAAAAGAAAAAACCCTTACAACAAGAGCTTTTGGAATTGGAATCAAATATCAATCAGATCCAGCAGCTTCCGTTTCAGCAGCAAAACCATGAGTTGGAAAGCAACCTCACTCTTAGGTATGAACAAACTCTCTCTAAGCTTAATCAGTTTTACAAACAAAGAAGTAAGAAGGGATGGGCTATTGCTGGTGACCGTGATACTAAGTTTTTTCATCAGGTTGTGATCAAGAGAAGGAAAAGGAACACTATTTGTTCTATTAAGGATGAAAGTGATGTGCTTCATTTCAAACCAAATGCGGTCACTAATACTTTTGTCAACTATTTAAGATACATCTTCTCTTCGCCCAACAATAACACTGGCATGCCTTTTCTCACTACTTAGTTGCCTAATAACTCTTTGGATCCTACTTATTCCATTCCAGATAAACATGAGGTCTTACAGATTCTTAAGGAGATGAAGTTGAATGCTTCTCCGGGTCCGGATGGATTTAATGTTGAATTCTACTTGGCGGCTTGGGATTGGATAGGTGATGAGGTTGCACAACTTGTGATTAAATTTTATGAAACTGGTATTTTACCTCCTCATATCAATGACACCAATATTGCTCTCATTCCGAAGAAGTTAGCTCCTCAAGTTCCTATGGATTACCGTCCCATTAGCCTTTGTAATGTCGTTTACAAAATCATTGCGAAATCTTTAGCTAATAGGATTAAGCCTCACCTTCCAGACTACATTGATCCTGCTCAACAAGCCTTTACAGAGGGGAGAAGAATTAGTGATAATGTTATTATTGCTCAAGAAATTACTCACTCTTTCTCTCTTAAATCTTGGAAACATCATGCTTGCATGCTTAAAATAGACCTTGCTAAAGCTTTTGATCGATTAGAATGAAGCTTCATTGTCTTTGCTCTTGCTCGTAAAGGGCTGCATGATCATTTCATTAATCTGATTCATGCTTGCATCTCTTCTCCTACTTTTTCTGTTCTTATTAATGGGCAACCTTTGCATAAATTTAAAAGTTCTCGAGGTATCCGTCAAGGCTGTCCCATGTCTCCTTATTTGTTTGTTATTGCTATTAATGAATTATCTATTGCTCTCAATGAAGCACTCACTGCTAATCAACTCCAGGGAATTTCGCTTGGTCCAAATTGCCCTTTTATTCATTCTCTGTTATTTGCAGATGATCTCTTGGTGTGTGGACAAGCTGCCGTTCAGGAAGCAAATTCTATAGCTCATCACATCCATCATTTCTGTTCTATCTCTGGTCAAACACCAAACTGGATTAAATCTGCCATTCTTTTTAGTTCTCATGTTAGTCAAACTACTATTCAGGAGATTAAGCAAAAATTTCCTGTTTCAAATTTGGATAGTAATTTCACCCATCTGGGTCATCCGTTTTTTCTTCCTGCTAAGAATAGAAGTGCTGCTTATAACTTTGTGCTTGACAAGTTTAAGAATAAACTGCCTGCTTATAAAGCCAATATGATTGCTCATGCTACTAGGTTGGAATTGATTTGTTCTATTTTCTCAGCTATTCCTATTTATTATATGGCTAACATTTTGTTCACTGAAAAGTTTCTTGCTAAGCTCACTGCTGTCATTAGGAATTTTTGGTGGACAGGTGTCAGGGAAAATGATTCAAGCAGGAGTCTTTGTCTTCGAGCATGGAAAGATATTTGCAATTCTAAAGAAGAAGGTGGACTAGGTATAAGGAATTTGAAAGCGATTAATGAAAGTCTTGTTCTGCGGCTGTTTGGAGAATTGCTAAATCTCCTTCCTCTCAGCTATATTTGGTCCTTCAGGCTAAATATTTCCATGACTCTTCTATTTGGACAGCTACTCCTTCCTCCTAAATCTGCTTTCTGGACCTCTGTTTTGAAAATGATGCCTAAGTTAAAAGCCCATTCTTTTTATCAATTGACTCAAGGTAATATCTCAATCTAGAGTTCTCCTTGGTGTACTCTTTGGACTAGCATCCATGACTATCTTAATATTCAGCAACCAGGTTCTATTTATCCTTCTTTAGTTAGGGATCTTTGGCTCCCTGGGCAAAAAGTTTGGAATAATGGTTTAGTACATTTACTTTTTCGGCAACCTATGGCTTCAGTCATTGTTCAAACTGATATCATTGATGATGATGGCCCAGATTTACTCTGTTGGAATCTCACACCTAATGGAATTTGTTCTTCCAAATCTACTTATAAGCTTTGTTTGCAGGAAATTCATACAAATCCTAGAGATGCGCCTTCTGTATTATCTATGGAGCTCAAAGACCTTCTCAAACTAGTCTGGAAAAGTAAGCAGCTCCTTCCTAGGGTGCAAACTTTTGCATGGAGTCTTCTTAGGAGAGCTTTGCCTACAGGCTTGCGGGCAAGCCGTTTCTCTAATCATATCTCTCCGAACTGTTGTAGGTGTGGCATTCAAGAGGATGAGTTCCATTTATTTTTCCTATGTCTTTTTGCACGAGCTTCTTGGTTTTCTTCTCCGTGGTTCATTAGGTCGGATGTTCTAGTCCAAGGCCATGCTACTATGCATTCCATTCTCATTGCCTTTCTTCGCATGGGACATCCATACGGTTCTATTTCAAACATTCTAAACTTCTTGTGGTGTCTTTGGAAGGCTATAAATGATTAGCTCTTTGATAGGAATAAGTCTCACCCTTATCATGTGCACCTTGCTGCTAAAGATTTGTCTTCTGATGCTTATATTGATTTACCTCACTTGTCTCAGATGTAGGTGAGGCCACAAGTACAACTTCCTCTTGATCAGCTTCCTATGCAGGGACGAACTCTCCGGTCGAATTTGCTTGTTTCGGGCCCCAAAATTTACTCTGATGCAACTTTCAGATCTCGGAAAGTTCCTGGTTTACCACAAGGAGAAGTTGCAACGTGAGTGGGTATTTATATTTTCTTGCCTCAAGATCAAGTGAATGTGCAGATTCAAGCTTCTGCTCCTCCTACTACTTCTCCTCTACATGCTGAAGCTCTGACTCTCTCTTTTGCTGCTCAAGTGGCTAGTAAGCTCAATATTCTTCAACCAACATTTCTCATGGATTGTCTCTCATTATCATCGATGGCTGCTATTGGAAGGATAGTATAATCTACCACTCCTTGGTTCATTAGGAAGCCTTTGGCTACTTTCTTCAAGCATGCTAACAATCTGCAGCCTCAAGTCTTTCATATTGTAACATCCTAAATTTTCAATTTGGAATGTTATACACTAGATCATCATTGCATATCATATTTTATTGCATTTTGGTTGATCCTAGAAAATTCTACACAACTCAAAGACCCTTGGAGAGAATTGGGGATTTCTTTATTTTCATATTTGAGTTTTCTCAAATTTTGAAAATAGGATCATTTGATTTTATTTATTTTATCTTCAATTATTTCTATTACAAAAATATGAGAGAGGGAATAAAATGACTTTCCCAAAATAAAGAAATATTGAGGATTTAATAAAAAAATCAAATAAGATTTTATTTTGGTTTTATTTGCTATTTTATTTGAATTAGGGAAAAATGCGTGTTTTTCAAAATTGTATTTAGGCCCCCAATAAATGTTCATCCTGTGCGGCTTGATTTTAGAAGTCGGGGAAAATTTATTTCGGGATTTTTGGAGTCCGTTTAGTATTCCTTTTGTTTTTTTTCTGAGCGTAATTATTCAAAAAAAAGTCCGAACCGACCTTGGGCCGTAACCGGCCAGGACTCCGCCTGGCCGGGCCTTCAAATAGCGCCACCGAGGCCCGAGGCTAGCCCAGCCGCGCCCCGCCCCCGAAACCCTAACCCTAGGCCGCCGCCGCCGCCCCGCCGCCGCCCCGCGCCGCCTGCCGCCTCGCCGCCGCCCCGCGCCGCCCGCCGCCTCGCCCGCCGCCCCGCCGCCTCGCTGCCTGTGTCGCTCGCTGCCGCCCGCGCCCATACCTTGCTGCCGCCGCCGGACCTCCGCCGCGCCGCCTCGCCGGACCGCCGGATCCGCCGCCGCGGGAGGTAGTTTTTCGCCTCGGTTTTGTTCGTTTTTTTTAGTTTCAGTTTTTTTAAATAGATTGGTTTTTTTGGTTTATTTATTTAGTGAGCGTTCGTCAGTTCGTTCGTTTTAACGAACATTCTTCGTTTTTCTTTTTCTCGGATTAAATCCGCGATTTATCTGATCGCGATTCCTGATCCGATTTTCGTTTTAGTCTAACTTTTCGCTCGTTTATCAGAATGAGGCGATTCAAGCGCCTGGAGTTTCGTCTCGAAACTCTCTTTCCGTTTAACCAACTCAAACAAGTTTTTTCCACTATAAAAATTTCCCTATATCCAGAATAGTAAATGAAGCCTGTTTCTTTTGCCGTTTGTCTTTCGTTGCTTCGTTCGATTTGATTCTTTTTGCCAACCGAAGTTCTTAAGTTGAACTTTCTGGTTAGATCTTTTATTCGAGTTTTACCTGTGCATTAGTTGAATACTCATTGTATGTTTGTTTGGTTGCGATAGAGTATCCGGAGTGCGCCGCTTGCTACTTCGAATCGCTAGGTTTTGCGGATCATCAGCAAGGCAAGTAACACTTTGATCATACTTCCAATTACCCAGTTTTTATTGCATTAGATCAATCCTCACACATTGCATGATTAGGATCTAATTAAATTGTGGGCTTGGGAAGTAGTTGAGGTAGTACTTATTTCCTGTTATTATCAAAACCTTTGGGAGTTACTTCTATGTTTGCTTATTATGCCATGCTATGTTAGCAGATGTGGATTGGGTGAGTGTATCCATGACAGATGTGAGATTGTTAAATTAATGGTTTATCTAAGGTGGCAACTTAAATACACATCTGGTGGATTGAAGCACCTGGGTATTCCAGCGATTGCCTGTTTTTTTATGGACCGCCACCCAGGCTCAAAGGGATCATGAGATTATTCATGCTAGAAACTTCCGTGTGCAGCCACAAGCTACTATGGGCTCTAGCATAGTTGATTAAGTTGTGCGAACTCTTACAGTGGTAGACTAGTAGATGTAGGGGAAAGTAGGTGTAACGGTCTACCCGATCGTAAGGTGCTAGCGCTTCTGAAAGACTATGTCTCGGTCATCCGTTTCTCAAACACCATGTAGTGCGAGAAATCAAACAGAGGCGATCGAGTCTTGTGGGGAAAAGTGCGCAAACCTCTGCAGAGTGTATAAACTAATCATGGTTAGCCGTGTCCCCGGTTATGGACATCTTGAGTATCTAGTACTTGGATTATCATGTGAATCTCATCATGTTACTCTAAAATTAATTTTGTTGGGTTTTGTGTAATGATGATACTTAATTGAGATTGAGAATGCTGTCAACCATTCTCAATGTTTAACAACTACCATGATAGTTAAATAAAACTTATTCCTTTGCAGTAGGGAAAAATTGACTTTACGCAAAACTTTAACCATAGAGCTTTCCACCAGCCAAATATGCATATAGAATAGCCTATTTCATTCCATTACTCTCTATGTGTTACTTTGCCAGCATATTCCATGCGCTGACCCGTTTCGGGCTGCAACGTTAATGTTGCAGACTTTTTTGACGACGATTAAGGTGCTTTTAGGTCGTGGTTCTATACTCAGTGATGCCGTTGGAGTTGATGGACTCACTTATCTTCCAAGCCTTCCGCTGTTATCGTTATTAGATGGCCTTAAGCCATATTTATGGTAATAAGTTCTCTTTTGAGACATTCGATGTAATAAGTGTGTGATTGCTACTCTGTTATAAATCCTTCAAGTACTGTGTGGTGTCAGCATTACTGATCCAGGGATGACACCTGAGCACAGAGCTTGGACCGTTTGAGGTCTGGTCGCTACAAGATAGTATCAGAGCACACGCTGACTGTAGGACACGACCACTAAGCTAAAAGAACTAGATCACTACTCACTCTCTTCTCTTTCTGACTTCTCATCTTTTCTACTCTTTTAGGATGGCGGATGCAAGGAACAAGTTCACGCAACCGGATGAAGATGCACCCTTTGGACGTCACTTGAAGGAAGTCACTAGATACCTGAACATAGGAGTACCAAGCTTCACCGGAACCTACAACGCCACTTTAACGGAAGAAGAGCGTTGGATGATTCAAGTTCAAGTTCCAGGAAGGACGTTCCTACCAGTCACTGAGCCCATAGAGTTTTCTTTTGATGCACCAACTTGGGATCTAGGAAAGAGCATGGCAGCTCACATCGCCATGGGACGCATTGGAGAAGTCTACCACAATGATCTCAAGGATAAGATCTACCAGATTTGTGGGCGCTGAGATGAGCACTGGGAGATGATCAGCACCAGGAAGGATAGATCAATTGCAGCTTTTATCCAGGAGTTAAACCAGCACATTCAACGTCAGGAGAACCAGATGTGCACCGACATGATAGATCTGAAGAAGGCAAAGACAAGAATCAAGGAACTGGAGGAAGAACTCAAGGCTACACGTGAAGATTATGAAGAGGAAATTGAAGTACTAGTGGAGAAAAATGACGATCTGATCAAGAAGATTGGAATATTCATGGGAGGCCCTACACTGGTAGAAGAAGACGAGGAACCCAAGGAGATTCGCCTGGAAGACTACATCATCATCGACGACACCGACTCGGATCCAGATGATAGCGATGATGACTATGTTGATGAAGCTGGAGCAGATATCATGGAGTCTGCAACCGAAGAATATTTCTAATAGACCACCAAATTAGTAGTAGTATTCCACCATGTAAATATAGTAGTCCGAGCACTTTTGCGATAGTTAGATTGATTGTATGCCCGTGATTGATTGATTGAATGAAGTGAATTGTTTGCTTTTGTCTCATGTGCATATGGGTAGTGTTTTCTCTTTAGACCCCCTCTATTCTTAAATCTCATCTTTTCTAAACCCTCAGATGCCTCCGAGACGTGACCCCGGATTTACCTTCCCACCGGAGCTCACTCAGTTGATCCAGCAGCAGAACACATTGATGCAGTTGCTAGTCCAGAACTGGAATCAGGGGAACAATAACAACCCACCACCACCACCACAACCTGTTGATCATTTAGCCCATTTTCTTAGGCTGAATCCGCCGGTGTTTTCCAGTAGCACCGAGCCGATAGTAGTAGATGATTGGCTCCGTAAGACAGCTAGGGAGTTGACCACAGCAGGATGCACATATGCGGAAAAGGTGAAGTTTGCCGCACATCAGCTTGAAGGACCCGCAGCATCATGGTGGGAGAATTTCACAGCCACTTTCCCTGTCGACACTGTCACGTGGGACCAGTTTCAGCAGGCTTTTCGTACTGCCCATGTTTCAACAGGAGCTGTGGCCATGAAGAAGCGAGTGTTTCACAACTTGCGCCAAGGAGGACAGACAGTTGGCCAGTATGTGGAGGACTTTAGTAAGCTAGCACATTATGCCCCAGATGATGTTGCTACGGATGCAGCTAAGCAAGAGAAGTTTCTGGAAGGACTGAATGATGAGTTGAGCATGCAGTTGATGGTAGCAACCTTCAACAACTACCAGGAGTTGGTAGATCGTGCTCTCGTGATTGAAGGGAAGCAGCAGCAGATTGAGAATCGCAAGGGGAAGTATGAACAAGGGAAGTACAATTCAGGAGCTCAGCAGAAGCCACGTTTTACCCCTAGACCGGGAGGACATTTTCAGCATACCCATGGAGGAGGTAGCTCGCACAATCACAATGGCACCAAGAATGGTAATGGGAATGGAGGAAGCAACGGCCAAAACCGCACCAACCCATCGACCCCAGCCAAGAGAGACCTGAGCCAAGTCACTTGTTTTAAGTGCCAGAAGACCGGACATTATGCCAATGAATGTCCTGAATCCCAGAATGGAAATGGCAATGGAAGCTCTGGGAAGAAGCCGAACCCTTTCAACAGGGGACAGGTGAACCACGTTAACGTGGAGGAGGTTGAAGAGAAGCCGGATGCAGTAATCGGTAAGTTTTTGGTTAAGTCATTTACTGCACTCGTTCTTTTCGATACTGGTCCATCGCATTCATACATATCAAGGGGATTTGTGGATAAGTATAATCTGCCCACCAAAGTTCTTAGAACACCTATGTTAGTAAGCTCACCAGGAGCGGAGTATATGGCTAGCCAAGGATGTTTTCAAGTGCCATTGAGTATAGGTAGGCATGTGTTTCCCTCGGATTTAATCATTTTGGAATCACAAGGATTGGATGTAATTCTGGGGATGGATTGGTTGTCGATGTATGGAGGAAACATCTATTGCGCCAGTAAGTCGATCTTGCTTACCACCCCAGAAGGGAGAAGGATCAAGTATGTATCCCGGCATGTGCCGAAGAGGACTCAAGTAAATTGTCTAATAGGAGTTGTGCAGGAGGAAGTACTAGTAGTGAAGGATTTCCCTGATGTATTTCCAGAAGAGTTGCCAGGCATGCCACCGGATAGAGATATTGAGTTTTTGATTGAGCTTTTGCCAGGCATAGGGCCAATATCAAATAGACCATATAGGATGCCCACAAAGGATTTGGTGGAGATTAAGAAGCAGATTAAGGAGTTACTAGATAAAGGATATATTCGCCCAAGTTCTTCGCCTTGGGGATCGCCAGTACTTCTAGTGGAGAAGAAGGATGGATCATTAAGGATGGTTGTTGATTACCGAGGATTAAATGAAGTAACCATCAAGAACAAAAACCCACTACCGATGATCAATGATCTATTTGATCGATTGCAAGGAGCTAAGGTATTTTCCAAGATCGATCTGCGATCAGGATACCACCAGTTGAAGATTCGAGAACAGGATATACCTAAGACGGCTTTTACCACCAGGTATGGGCTGTACGAGTATACCATTATGTCATTTGGTCTGACTAACGCACCTGCATATTTTATAAACATGATGAACAAAGTGTTTATGGAGTTTTTGGATAAGTTCGTCGTAGTGTTCATTGATGATATCCTTGTTTACTCGAAGAATGAAGAGGAGCATAAGGAGCATTTGCGTTTGGTACTTGGTAAGCTCAGAGAACATCAGTTATATGCCAAGTTTAGCAAATGTGAGTTTTGGTTGAAGGAAGTTGGATTTCTCGGACACGTTATATCTGGAGAAGGTATAGCAGTAGATCCCACTAAGGTTGATACCGTGACAAATTGGGAAGCACCAACAACAGTTGGAGAGATCCAGAGTTTTCTTGGACTCGCAGGATACTACCGGAGATTCATTGAGAATTTCTCAAAGATTGCGAAGCCTATGACGGAGTTGTTGAAAAAGGATACCAAGTTCATATGGACTGAGGAATGTGAGGCCAATTTCCAGGAGTTGAAGAAACGTTTGGTTACATCACCTGTGTTGATTTTGCTAGATGAGACCAAGGATTATGAGGTGTATTGCGACGCTTCACGTCGAGGACTTGGAGCAGTGCTTATGCAGGAAGGAAGAGTTGTTTCATATGCCTCATGACAGCTCAAACCTCATGAGTTGAATTATGCTACGCATGATTGGAGTTAGCAGCCGTAGTGCATGCATTGAAGACGTGGAGACACTTTCTCATTGGAAACCATTGTGAGGTATACATAGATCACAAGAGTTTGAAGTATATTTTCACGCAGAAAGAATTGAACCTCAGGCAAAGGAGATGGTTGGAGCTCATCAAGGATTATGATATGAAATTGCATTATCACCCCGGAAAGGCTAATGTAGTAGCTGACGCGTTGAGCCGTAAAAGCCACGTCAACACACTAATGACGGGAGATTTACCAAGGGAGTTAGCTGAAAATCTTCGTGAGCTATGTTTGGAGATAGTTCCGAGAGGCTATGTAGCAGCATTGGAGATTCAGTCTACTTTGATGGATAAGATCAGAGAAGCCCAAAAGACCGACAAGGAGATTGCCTCTATTAAGGAGAAAATGAGCAAAGGAAAAGCTAAAGGATTTCATGAGGATGAGCACGATACGTTATGGTTTGAAGACCGTGTTTATGTGCCAAATGATTTGGAGATCAAGAAGTTAATTTTGCAAGAGGCCCATGATTCACCATATTCGATTCACCCAGGCAATACCAAAATGTATTTGGATTTGAAGGACACCTTCTGGTGGACCGGAATGAAGAAGGATATTGCGGAGTATGTAGCAGTTTGTGATGTATGTCAGAGAGTAAAGGTAGAGCATTAGAAGCCAGCAGGATTGCTACAGCCATTGCCGATACCCGAATGGAAGTGGGATAAGTTAGGCATGGATTTTATTACAGGATTGCCCAGAACACGTTTAGGCTATGACTCGATATGGGTTGTAATCGATCGTTTGACAAAGGTAGCTCATTTCATTCCAGTGAAGACCACCTATACCAGTGCAAAGTTGGCAAAGATATACATGACCAGAATTGTATGTCTGCATGGAGTTCCATGGAGCATAGTATCAGATAGAGGAACCCAATTTACCTCAAAGTTCCAGAATCAGTTGCATGAAACTTTGGGTACCAGACTAGAGTTTAGTACAACTTTCCACCCGCAGATAGATGGACATACCGAGAGAGTCAATAAAATTTTGGAGGATATGCTGAGAGCTTGTGTGCTAGATTACGGATCTAGTTGGGACGAGAATTTGCCATATGCAGAGTTCTCTTACAACAAAAGTTATCTTGGGATGAAGTTGGAGACCGCCAGTTGTTTGGACCGGATCTGATAAAGGAGTCTGAACATAAAGTGAAATTGATTCGCGATAGGATCAAGGTAGCTCAATCCAGGCAGAAGAGTTATGCAGATTCTAAATGCAAGGAGACAGTTTACGAAGTCGGAGACCGAGTTTATCTTCGAGTATCTCCACTTCGAGGAGTTAAGCGCTTTGGAGTTAAGGGAAAGTTAGCGCCACGTTTTGTAGGCCCACACAAAGTTTTGGAGCGTGTGGGAGAAGTAGCCTATAAGTTGGAATTGCCTGAAGGATTGTCAGGAGTTCACGACATGTTCCACGTTTCCCAGTTGAAGAAGTGCCACGCAGAGATGGATGATATACCGCTGAGTGATACAGTGCCACTGGAAACAATTCAGTTGGACAGTGATTTGACCTATGAGGAGAAACCAGTCAAGATTCTAGAGTATGCCAGTCGAGTCACCTGCAGCAAGGTTATCAAGTTTTGCAAAGTTCAGTGGAGCCACCACACGGAGGATGAAGCCACCTGGGAGCGAGAGGAAGAATTGCTGAAGGACCACCCTCACCTATTTTCTAGCCAACCCGAATCTCGAGGGCGAGATTCATCTTAAGGGGGGTAGGTTTGTAACATCCCAAATTTTCAATTTGGAATGTTATACGCTAGATCATCATTGCATATCATATTTTATTACATTTTGGTTGATCCTAGAAAATTCTACGCAACTCAAGGACCCTTGGAGAGAGTTGGGGATTTCGTTATTTTCATATTTGAGTTTTCCCAAATTTTGAAAATAGGATCATTTGATTTGATTTATTTTATCTTCAATTATTTCTATTACAAAAATATGAGAGAGGGAATAAAATGACTTTCCCAAAATAAGGAAATATTGAGGATTTAATAAAAAAATCAAATAAGATTTTATTTTGGTTTTATTTGCTATTTTATTTGAATTAGGAAAAATGCGCGTTTTTCAAAATTGCATTTAGGCCCTCAAAAAATGTTCATCCTGTGCGGCTTGATTTTAGAAGCCGGGGAAAATTTATTTCGAGATTTTTGGAGTCCGTTTAGTATTCCTTTTGTTTTTTTTCTAAGCATAATTATTCAAAAAAAAGTCCGAACCGACCTTGGGCCGTAACCGGCCAGGACTCCGCCTGGCCGGGCCTTCAAATAGCGCCACCGAGGCCCGAGGCCGGCCCAGCCGTGCCCCGCCCCCGAAACCCTAACCCTAGGCCGCCGCCGCCGCCCGTGCCGGCAGCCGGCTCGGCGCCCGCGCCGCTCGCCGCCACCCGCGCCGCCTGCACCTCGCCGCCGTTTTTTTAAAACCGATCGGTTTTCTGTCAATTTTGTTCGGTTTTTTAATAGATCGGTTTTTCCGATTTATTTATTTAGCGAGCGTTCGTCCGTTCGTTCGTTTTGACGAACGTTCGTCGTTTTTCGCCTTTCTCGGATTAAATCCGCGATTTATCTGATCGCGATTCCTGATCCGATTTTCGTTTTAGTCTAACTTTTCGCTCGTTTATTGGAATCAGGCGATTCAAGCGCCTGGAGTTTCGTCTCGAAACTCTCTTTCTGTTTAACCAACTCAAACAAGTTTTTTCCACTGTAAAAATTGCCCTAGATCCAGAATAGTAAATGAAGCTTGTTTCTTTTGCCGTTTGTCTTTCGTTGCTTCGTTCGATTTGATTCTTTTTGCCAACCGGAGTTCTTAAGTTGAACTTTCTGGTTAGATCTTTTATTCGAGTTTTACCTGTGCATTAGTTGAGTACTTATTGTATGTTTGTTTGGTTGCGATAGAATACCCGGAGTGCACCGCTTGCTACTTCGAATCGCTAGGTTTTGCGGATCATCAGCAAGGCAAGTAACACTTTGATCATACTTCCAATTACCCAGTTTTTATTGCATTAGATCAATCCTCACACATTGCATGATTAGGATCTAATTAAATTGTGTGCTTGGGAAGTAGTTGAGGTAGTACCTATTTCCTGTTATTATCAAACCTTTGGGAGTTACTTCTATGTTTGCTTATTATGCCATGCTATGCTAGTAGACGTGGATTGGGTGAGTGTATCCATGACAGATGTGAGATTGTTAAATTAATGGTTTATCTAAGGTGGCAACTTAAATACACATCTGGGTGGATTGAGGCACCTGGGTATTCCAGTGATTGCCTATTTTTTTTATGGACCGCCACCCAGGCTCAAAGGGATCATGAGATTATTCATGCTAGAAACTTCCGTGTGCAGCCACAAGCTACTATGGGCTCTAGCATAGTTGATTAAGTTGTGCGAACTCTTACAGTGGTAGACTAGCAGATATAGGGGAAAGTAGGTGTAACGGTCTACCCGATCGTAAGGTGGTAGCGCTTCTGAAAGACTATGTCTCGGTCATCCGTTTCTCAAACACCATGTAGTGCGAGAAATCAAACAGAGGCGATCGAGTCTTGTGGGGAAAAGTGCACAAATCTCTGCAGAGTGTATAAACTAATCATGGTTAGCCGTGTCCCCGGTTATGGACATATTGAGTATCTAGTTCTTGGATTATCATGTGAATCTCATCATGTTACTCTAAAATTAATTTTGTTGGGTTTTGTTTAATGATGATGCTTAATTGGGATTGAGAATGCTGTCAACCATTCTCAATGTTTAACAACTACCATGATAGTTAAATAAAATTTATTCCTTTGCAGTAGGGAGAAATTGGCTTTACGCAAAACTGTAACCATAGAGCTTTCCACCTGCTAAATATGCATATAAAATAGCCTATTTCATTCCATTACTCTCTATGTGTTACTTTGCCAGCATATTCCATGCGCTGACCCGTTTCGGGCTGCAATGTTAATGTTGCAGACTTTTCAGACGACGATTAAGGTGCTTTTAGGTGATGGTTCTATACTCAGTGATGCCGTTGGAGTTGATGGACTCACCTATCTTCCAAGCCTTCCGCTGTTATTGTTATTAGATGGCCTTAAGCCATATTTATGGTAATAAGTTATCTTTTGAGACACTCGATGTAATAAGTGTGTGATTGCTACTCTGTTATAAATCCTTCAGGTACAGTGTGGTGTCAACATTACTGATCCAGGGATGACACCTGAGCACAGAGATTGGACCGTTTGAGGTCTGGTCGCTACACATATTTCCAGAGAAATAAATGACATAGCACATAATATAGCTCAACAGGTTTTACATCAATGTCTTGAACCTGATGTTTGTTGTTTTCCTTCAGCCCATAGGCATAATTCCTGTCCTGTTGTATCTCTTCTTTCCAACTTTCAGGATCAGGATTTTGTAATTCACGATGTACATTGTTACCGAGCTGAATGAATTTGGTGCTTCGAGCACCTTTTGTTGTTCAAAAAAATATATTAAAGGGCCCCCGAACCTTTTTCCGCCCCGGGCCCCCAGAATCTCAGGGCTGGCCCTGTACACCACAATTTTGAACCCGACAAGAACATCCCAACAAAAGATAGTGGACCACGTCGAAACCACAATGACGACCCAAACCGTGAGGATGAGCCGAGGGACCGGGAATCATCCATTAAGTAGTTGAGGGCGCCTTACCTATGGCGCCACTCTTTTTGCCTTTGCACCTTAGTGACTTCTCCTTCACTATACCAGTCTGATGGCAATCACTCGCCTTCTTGTATTTGCCCTTGAATGTCGTTCCTGTCAGGAGGCAAGCAATCACCCTTCCAGTTCCAGGGCTAACAGTCTCCATGCTAGCGAGCAAGTCACAAAGCTCTTTTGCAAAGAGATCATTGGAATTATCCATCGGCGGGGGTGGAATGGGTGCAAAAGCCACATGTGAGCGCGCAGGCGAGTTCACCTCACTTGACTCACATGTCAAGGTTGAATCATGTCCCTCACACGTGGTTGCCTACGTGTCCACCATCATATACTCCATTGATAGAGGCGAATCAGAGCTCGCACATAACACTTGAAGCTCAGGCATCACCTGCAGCACCGGAGGCACTACCACGGGAATGGTCCCGCCCTCAGCGGTAGACATCACAGTGGGCAAGGCAGACGGCGATGATGAGCTTTCCATAGCTCTAGGGGAGAAACAACCATAGAGCTCCCCAACCCTGTTCTCCACTGAGCCACCAACATCAACCTCACTAGGAGGATGTGACGTAGGAGCGGATTGCAACACAGCCGGCACAAGAGAGAGAGAGCTTTCCCAGAGCAGCCTCCGCTTGCTCTAGAAAGCTCCCAACACGCACCAGGAGCTCAGCCTGGGCTGCTAGAGTGGACTAGAGCAGTACTTTAGATGGGGTTGCCAACTCAGTGTGAGCGGAAATGACCGCTGCCCAGGACCTGCGGTGAAGCACCTCGGAGGGGAGTTGGGATACCATCGGATCATCACAAGGAATTGGGGCTCGGTAATGCTCGGTGTCGAGGCGAGACCGTGGCGACATGGCAAGGCATGCAAGTGAGCTGAATGGATGCCAAGCATTGACACCCATGCGTCCAGTGGCCATTCTCCAAGAAGTAGGAGCACCTCAAGGGATCTCTGCAATCAGCCGCTCGATGACCAGGAGCAAGACATCTGCAACACCTACCAAAGAGCCAAGCCGGAATGGGATGAGGGGGCAATACCGGAGTTGGCGACTCTAGACGGCGCCGGCCACGCTGAGGCAGCACATCTTGCCATCCTCCACTCGCCTCCCTCTCGTGCATCACACACTGATCAGTACGCTAAGCTGCCGGGACAGAGCTTTTGGCAACCGGTGGCGTCAATGGGGCCAACTCCTCCTCTTCCTCATCGTCAACATCCTCGTCACCAAGGCAAGCCCAGGACAAATGCCGCCCCATGTCTAAGTCAGCCGGGGACCCGTCGACGGGCGCTGTCGGGGACGAGTCGATGATGAGCGCTGCTGGAGACGACAGTGGTAGGACGGAGGCCGCATCGGCTGTAGCGGGAGCGAGGGCTCAGTCGAAGCCGGAAGATGTCATCGCCTCGTCCCCGAGGAGCGTACGGGCCACCCTTCGCCCTTGGATGGATGGGTCGGCGCGGCCGGAGGCGAGGGTGGCCGCGGCGAGAGCTGACACGAGAGCTAGAGCGGGAGGCGGCGGATAGCCGGTGCTCAGCACGGCAGGAATGGCCACCGCCGTCGCGACCGACGCGAATGCGGGCCGAGGTCGTGGGCCGGGAACTGAAGCAGCGGGCGGCGAGGAGCCGGTGCTCAGCACGACCAGAGTGTCCGCCATCGTCGCGGCAAACGCAGGCGCGGGTCGAGGTCGTGGATGAGCACCCATGGCGTCACCTCGTGAGGAGAAGCACGTAGGCTGCAAGAGGGCATCGAGAGGATGTCGGATCTGGACTGGGCAGTTGCAGGGGAGGCTGGAGAAGGGAGATCAGGGTGGCGGCACCACCAGCGCAGGCGGGCTCGCGAGAGCCATGTCCGCTCCTAACTGGTTCGCTCTCCCGACTGTTACAGCAAGGGATTTCAACCACGCGCAAGCCATGTATGCTAGAGGCATGATAGCGGGCGGTGGAGCAGACAGAACAAGGGGCTTCTCATCCCCAAAATGCAAAAGGCTAACTCTCGGGTATGATGTTGCTAATCCCTGTGGCGCCGGCCTTGGCCCATAGGCGTGCCTCGTCTTTGATGGCTCCGGTGAGATGGGAGAAGGATGGCCCATCATGGTCGAAGACACACCCATTACGGTGTTTCCAAATCCACCAAGCAGAGAGGATGATGATGGAAGCGAGTCCTTTGCAAGCGGAGGTCAACGCTTGGTTTGTTGATGTTGCCCACCAAGTTTGGAAGGGGGTGTTGCCATCGGGAAGGCTAATGGGTGCTCTCATCCAGCCGAGAATCTCATGCCATATCTGCCTGGAGAAGGAGCAGCCCGCAAGGAGGTGATGCATGGTCTCGGGCTCCTGGTCACATAGGGCACACTTGTTGTCGTTGGAGAGGCCGTGTCGGACTAGGCGGTCTATCGTCCAGCAGCACTCTTGCATCGCAAGCCACATGAAGAACTTGATGTGAAGAGGTGCCCATGGCTTCCACGTGGGTTTCCAGTGGTCGTCGCCACAGGACCCGTTGAAAAGGGCCTGGTAGCAAGAGCTGGCCGAGTAGAGGCCAGAGGCCGTCCATCTCCAGGTAAGGGTGTCGGGGGTGGCCGAGAGCTTAACATGCCGGATTTGTCGCCAAAGGTCGACGTACTGGAGCAAGGCCGCGGGGCCCAGTGCTCCCTTGATGTCTTGTACCTAGGACCTGAGGTGCATGGCCTTGCTGATGGTATGAGATTTGTTGGTGTCGAGGTACTAGTGAGTTCGTGAGGGGGGTGATCTCAGCCACAGATCTCCCAGCAATCCAGTGGTCGCTCCAGAATTTGCAGCTGGTTCCGTTGCCAAGGTGCCAGGTGGTGGACACCCTGAAGATGGTAGTGATGCCGGTGTCGTGCGGGATATGAAGGTGGCTCCAAGATCTCGAGGGGTTCGTGCATTGCAGCCAAAGCCATCTCGTACGCAGAGAGATTCTGGCGCGGTATAGATCACGGATGCCCAGCCCACCAAGGGAGATGGGTCTGCAAACCTTCTGCCAGTTGACGAGGCATTGTCTGCCGGTCGCGTCTTTGCTGCCGGCCCAAAGGAAGCTCCGGATGATCCGATTGACCCACTTGAGGATCAATTTGTTGAATGCAATGGCGGTGAGGAAGTGCATCGGGATCGCACAAAGGACATGGTGGACCAAGGCAAGCCGGTCACCTTTCGAAAGAAGAGAAGCGCGCCAAGTGGAAAGCTTCTTCTCGAGCTTGTGGACGATCGGAATAAGGCTCGAGGTAGGTGGCTTGCAGATGGAGAGCGGTAGCCCAAGGTATTGGATAGGGAAGTGCTTGATCGGGCATTGCATCTCAGACTTGATCGTGTCAATGTGTTCATCGCTGCATTGGATTGGCGTTGCGGAGCATTTGTCGAAGTTGGTGCGGAGTCCCGGGGCCACCCCAAACACCCGAAGAAGCTCGCGCATGATGGCAATATCGTGGCTGTCGGGGTGGCAGAAAATGACGACGTCGTCCGCATAGAGTGAAATGCTCGAGGCCGCATGGCGCATCGTGAGGCACTGGAGGAGGCCAATGTCGACCGCATGGAGGAGGAGCGAGTTCAGGATGTTGATGACAATGGTGAACAACATGGGGGAGATAGGGTCGCCCTGTCTGAGGCTGCAAGCATGGTTGATTGGTGGGCCGGGGTGGCCATTGATCATGACCCGTGTCGACGAGGTGGAGAGAAGGATCGAGATCCAGTCTTGCCAACGGTGGCCAAAGCCGAGGTGCTGCAGGACCTGTAGAAGGAAAGGCCATGAGACACAGTCGAAGGCCCGGGCGATGTCGAGCTTGAGTAGCATGTGAGGGGTCTTGAGGTTATGGAGAAGGCGCGCAGTTTGTTGAACAAGAAGAAAGTTGTCGTGGATGCACCTCCGGCGATGAACGTGCTTTGGTTCGCGGAGATCATCGAGCTTAGCCTTGGAGCAAGACGCAAGGCGAGAACTTTGGTGGAAAGCTTGGAAATCAGGTGGATGAGACTTATGGGCCGGTAGTCCGAGAGAGAGGCAGCATCGGGCCTCTTGGGGAGCAGTGTGAGGAGGGCCTCGTTGATCTTTTGGAAGCCGCACCCATTCATGGTGTAGAGCTTGTCAAAAGCATCGCAAATATCCTGCTTGATGATGTCCCAACAGGCACGTAAGAACTCAGAGGTGAAGCCGTCGGGGCCAGGCGCCTTCCTAGTTGGTAGGCATTTCATGGCTCGCCATATTTCGTCCTCGGAGAAAGGGGCCTCGAGGTCCAGGAGGTCAAAGGAGTTGACATGCAGGCTGGTCAGATCCAGCGTGAAGTTGCGTCCGGAGTCAGTGCCAAGGATGTTGGTGAAGTGGTTGTAGGCTGCCTCGGCTAGGCCCTCATGGTCTGAGACCACCTCATCGCCCATGCGCACGGAGGCCATGTAGTTGCGCTGCTTGTGGTGCGAGGCATGCACCTTAAGCACGGGTACAGAAGTGTCATCGCTGCGAAGCCAAGCTAGGCGCATGCACTGTCACGCAATCATTCGTTCGAGGGAGGAGAGTACGAGGTAGGAAGCCTTGAGCCTGCATCTTAGCCAGGCTTCGCCGGTGGAAAGAGGTCGTAGGTCCTGGGCAGCGTCAAGTCGCGCAATGATCTCGCGTGCCACCATGAGCTAGAGGGACACGTTTCCAATGGTATGGGCGCTCCAGCGTTGGAGGTGCCTACCAGTGCTCTTGAGGCGGGAGACGAGTCACCGGAAGGGGTCGGGGTCAGGTGGCACGACATTCCATCCCTCTTAGACGACACCCTAGAAACCCTCCATTTTTGGCCAGAAGCGTTCGAAATGGAACCGCCTAGCCCCGGGTGGGCGTGCAGCGTAGTCGATGACCAATGGGCAATGATCAGATGCAGTAGAAGTGAGGTAGTGCAGTAGACAGTTTGGGTCCTCAATTTCCCAACCGGAGGTGCAAAGAACACGATCTTTCGCACAAGTGTAGGAGAGTCGCGCTCGCTCGACCACGTGTAGCGGTGGCCATGGAGGTACATGTCCCATAGCTCCTCATCAGCTATGAACCGCTTGAACCTGCTCATGACACGATGGTTAAGGTTCGAGTTATTTTTATCTGCCGCAGAGGTGATCATGTTGAAGTCTCCTCTGGTGAGCCAAGGACCGATGCGGGAGGCGCGCATGTCCTGCAGATCAGCGAGAAGGTCGAGCTTTGCTTGGTTGTCCTATGGGCCATACACACCGGTTAACCACCAGTGGTTGGTGCTGTTCAGGGGGGGGGTGACCAGCGCCATGAAGTGGTGCTCGCCTATCAACGGGTTGGAAATGGAGGTCTCCGATCGCCGCCAGGCAAGGAGAATGTCACCGCGGGTGCCGGTTGCTAGCATGAAGTAGTAGTCCTTGAACTGTGGGCCAAGAGTGTCGAGTACGATGGAGTCCGAGACATGAGCCAGTTTCATCTCTTGGAGACAGACAATGGAAGGGAATGCCGTGGAGATCACACTGCGCACAACCGAGCATTTAGCACCGGAGTTTAAACCCCGCACGTTCCAAAATACTATTTTGAGGTTACAATCCATGGGGAGGGTGGGGGGGCATTACGGACAAGACAGCGAATAGTCTACGCCTCGACCAGGCGCGGTTGGGCCCACTCGGGGTAGGCATCAGGGTTGGAGAAGCATGGCACTTGCCATCCATAGAAATCTGCAAAGGCTTCTAACATGTCCTCCGCGAGTGGTCGCTCGAAGATGCATGCATATTTGCTCAACATGTCGCTGGAGATGGGTGCGTCGTCACTCTCAATGAGCCCGAGGCGTCTGAGCAGCACTCGTTTAGCCTTCATTTCCGAGTCCAACCCGCGGTCGGCCTTTGCAATCCTGAAGCTGCGCCTGAGGGTGAAATTCGATGGAACCGCGTTCCTGCGCCTGCGAGGAGGCGGGATGGGGAGCACATGTTGGGGGTGGATGGAGATCATGTCCAAAAACGAATCCAGGGGGCTGCATGGTCCACTGCGCGCTGGTTGGGCCTCATGGCGATGTCGCTATCAACAGCCACGAGGGCGTCCTGATCAGGGGCCAATGGGGCAGCCTGCATGGAGGGCTGGACCCACCGCCGCGGGCGCCGAGTGGGGCTCGGTCATGGATGTCGACATACTGAATGTCAGCGCGCAGGTTGGTGGCCAGCAGAGCAGGGCCAGGTGCTTGGCAGGTAGCGCCCGCAGTGGATTGCGGGGAGGGCGGGGGATCCGAGGCTGTCTGCTGTGACATGGCGCCATCCGAAGCCGCATGGGAAGGGCTGTCATCTGCCTGTTGGGCGGGGGAGCCCGAGCAGTCCTGGTTGGTCTCCTCAAGAGGTGGGGCCGTAGAAGTGTCGCGCGGATTGGGGCACGCGTCGACAGGGCGGGGCTGGGTTGTGAACGGGGGAGGCCACGTCGCCGGAATTTGAAATGGACTGGTCTTCGCGCTCATCTGGCGGTCAATAGCAGGAGGGATGACAGCAGCCTCATGGCCCAGACTGTCGAAAGGAGAAGGGGCACCCAATCGCAGCAAGGTATAGATTCGGTTGACGTCAGCGACCGCATTAGGGTGGGGGCCAAGAATGCCTTTCTAGGAACGACAGGGGCGGAGCATGGGCACGGCGGCGGTGGCGTCGGAGACCACCATGGCACCGGGATGGATGCTGCGAGCTGGGACCCGCAAGCGGGAATTCATGGTGCTCCGGTCACCATGGAGGAAGGGGAGGGGAGTCCTGGCCTTGGCCCACCTCATCACCGGACAAAGACGGCAGGGACGACGGCCTCGGGGGGCGGCGATAGTCTGTGCATGCCGCAATGTGGATCCGGACGGGGAAGCATGCAAGCCCTAACGAGAGGCGCTCGGTATGGTCAGGATCAGCGTCGAGGGCCACAACATCGTCGTCCGGGATGAGGAGCTCGGCGGTGCGTGGGATGCCATCGGGGTTCGTAGTCCAGGCCGTTAGCCTGAAGGTCAACATGTCCGACATGCTCCTTGTCTCCGGCGCGAGATTCTCGACCTTGCAGAACGGGGAGAGGACGAACTCGGCGAATGAGTGATGCCAGGTGTGGTCAGGGATCCCGTATAGCTCCAGGGAGAGGAGGAACAGGGCGCGAACCGGCTCCGAGCCCGCAGTCCTGCCCCAAGGATGGAGAAGCAGCCAGAACCGAGGGGTGCGGACGGGTGTGGCCGCGACGCAGCCTCAAATGGTGATGGAGCGGAAGCGGATGAGGAGATCTTCTGGAGCGTGGCAGTGCACCGAGAAGTCACCATCGGCAAGCCCGAACTGGGCACGTAGGGTGTCAACGACATCATCGGGGGAGATGCCCTAGCGGCATCCAGCCACCGTTGCGACGAGTGCGCGCCCGAGAGCACACTCGGCGGCGATCATCTCCTCAGAGTGGGGGAGGCAGCAGATGGCCGCCGCCGGCCTGCGGGCGGGATGCCCGGAGAGAGGAGTGTTCCTGGAGGAGTAGGAGCTCGCCGGCGAAACGGACCTGGAGGGCGCGGACGATGGGAGGCCGAGCTCGAGCGAAGGGGCGCTGCCGGCCCAGAGGACGTGGGTGTAGGCAAGTCGGAGCTGGGGCGCGTGGTGGCCGTCTGGTCAGAGGAGGAAGCCAGCGGCACCGTGTCTGCCGGCCTGGAAGACGCGGGCGTTGGCAGGCCGGAGGATGAGCGCGTGGTCGCTGCCGACCTGGAGAACGCGGGGTGACCAGCGTTGGGCGAGGGCGGGGCATGGCCTGAGTCGGCGGCTTGTGGCTGGAGACGATGGCGCTGCGGAGGAGGGACGGAGCCGCCCGACGAGGACGAGGCATAGGAGAGCTGGACGGTGCAGTCTTTGTCCTTGTGGCCAAAGAACCGGCGGCGCCCGCAGCATATGTCGCGCCGGCACTTGGAGCGGGGGTGCGCGGTGCTGAAGTAGTGAGGGAACTCGTCGGGGCATAGCCAGGGGCGCCGATGCGAGAGCTCACCAGGGCCATGATGCGGCAGGGGGGGGGGGCGCTGGCACGGCTGCTTCCGGCCCCACGCCATCTACCAGTCGTCCCGCGGCGCAGACGCGTCCTCCGCAGGTCGGTAGATCTCGGACCGGATGGAGGGGGCGGATGGCGGAGAGGGCGCCGTCGGGGAGGGTGGCGGGCTGGGGGCCAGGGGGAGGTCGGCGGAGATCCAACCCAAGACGGGCTCGACTCCAACCAGCGGACCTCGCGCGAGCGACCGACGACGGAAGGAGGGGGGAGGCCATGGCTAGCGGTGGTCGGCGAGGCCGGAGTGGCCTACGCCGGGGCTGGTGGATGCCGGGGCCGGAGTGGCCGTCGGCGTGGGAGCAGTGGAGCATGGGAGGGAGTGTGGGAGCTATGGAGTAGCCGCAACATCAACAACCAATGGTTTTGAACATTCATCATGGGATAACATGTTTTTAACACAGTACAGATGCAAACACTCATCATACTCGCATACACTCACCTCTATGAACACACACACGCACACCATATCCCTATGAGCATCTTCGAGAGACTGATCCGTCATATCATCTTGAGATTTACCAAGTCACGTAGGCGTGTCGTCGACGGGAACGTCTCCTCCCACTGAAAGCGCATCGCCGGAAATTATGAAATAACTCCAGTGGTTGATGATCTACTTTGTTTCATTTTTTCCAAACTACACCCTCAGTCCCATTATATAATAACTTTAATGTCAAAAACTTTCTTATATTATGGGACCGAGGGAATATGTTCTAAACTTTGCTGAATTGCTTTTAATATTTCTTCAAAGTTCTACTAGGGCCATGTATTAAGAATCACAAAACCTTATTCCCCAAGTGGGCTGCCTCCTCCCGAATAAAAGTCTAGGGTTCCCTGCCTCCTGTCAGCGCCGCCGTCTGTCTGCCCCGTCTCTAGTGGCTTTAGGGCCATGGCGCACAGTGGATCTCGGCCCCTTGCCAGAGGTAGGGCTTTGTTTTCAGTTGTTTCTTCGCGTTTTGTTAGGGTTTGTGTCATGTTCAGGAAGACGAGATGGCGGTGGCTCCCTGAAGATGAAATAAGGCTATCCCCGCCTAGCCCCCATCTCAATGGTGCGTCTAGCATCACCGGTGGCGTGTGGAGGTGTGTCTCCGGTAGATCTATCCTTGGTGGAATTGTTCGGATCTGGTCGTACACTACAAAAAAAGACACATCCGTGACATTTTGGGCCGAACGAATGTTTTTCTATCATGCTTATGACACTTCTATGATGATAATTGTGACAAAACCCGCTATCATCATATATGTGGGCTCCTACTTCTATGACAAAAAATCATGACAAAAAATGGGCTTTTTGTCATGGGCGGGCCGGAGACGCAGATGCATGACATTCTTTGGGCCATCCATGATAGAAAAAACCGTGGTAGAAGCAAGGGCGAGGAAAATATTGGGGGAGTTCTCGGTTACGGTGGGTGGTCGGGGGCCAAGCGATGCGCATTTCTCTCGTACGTACGCGTGTGTGTGCGAGGCGTTGCGCTCTAACTGAACCTGAGCGAGGCGTTGGGCTCTAAATGAACCCAAGTGATTGCACTAGCTATGTTACTGAACCCGAGCGATCGATCCCTTGCTGTTAACTGAACTCGAGTGATTCCTTCGCTACTGCTGCTAACTGAAGTTGATCGATGCTGCCTCTTAGTGAGCATTGTTGGGGGGGGTGGATGAACAGTTCTCGGTGGGGGGTTGGATGAACAGGACCCCGTGGTAGTAGAGGCCGTTGCCGCTGGATGAACAGGACCCCAATCGAGCCGGTTGGGGGTGGATGTATAGGACCCATGGAGGGCTGGATGAACAAGATCCCGTGGAGGGCTTGTTGAATAGTAGCCGGTGGAGGGCTGGATGAACAGTAGCCCGTGGAGGGGTGGTTGAACAGAACCCCGTGGATAGGGGTGGTTGAACAATAGCCGGTGGAGGAGCGGGGGAGGCTGGATGAACAGGAGCCCGTGGTTGAGCAGTCGCAGGTGGAGGCTGGAGGAGGGCGACGGTTGATGAACAATAGCCCATGGAGGCTGGAGGAGGTCGACAATGGAGATGAAAAGTATCCCGTGCAGTCCCGTTTTGCGGTACGCCACACCCCTCCCGATGAACAGGACCCCCGTTTCAACCGTAGCGCTCCAACACAAGTCTGTTTCCTCCTTTTTGCGGTACGCCACACCCCTCCCGATCAACAGGACCCCGTTTCGACCGTAGGAGGTTCAAGAGAAGTCCATTTCCTCCGTTTTGCGGTACACTAGGCCCCTCCCGATGAATAGGATCCCGTTTCGACCGTGGCCGGTTGAACACAAGGTCGTTTCCCCCTTTCTGTGGTACGCCAGGCCTCATTTCCACCGGCTGTTCCATCCAAGCCAGTTGGATCCTGATGAACACGACGTATTCCGTTGCCTCCCGATGAACACGACGCATTCCGTTGCCTCCCCATGAACACGATGATGACGCAGTTTCTCCCTTCTGGCCCAGCCATGTACACGAGACCTGGCCGTACGTATACGTGAGTAGGCGTTCGAAACCCTGCCCGTTTGTATGTATGTGGTCGTATTTTTCGGCGTGTGGCTGTATGTACATGTACACAGTTTAGACGGGACAACCTGAACTGCTACGTGGGGGGATCTACTATGACATGTGCCGCTACTTACGCGACCACGGTTTATACTTGCAGAGAGACCAATCGACCAGTATGTATGTACATGTTCGCGACCAGACAGATAACGCTACGTATGCTCTGACCGGGTGGGTCCCAGTGGTTAGGGAGGATAAGAACACACTTCCTTGCGTGTGAAGATATAGCTGCTTGGTCCCAACTGTCAGGGGGAGGAATTGTTTTTATTTTGCGAGTAATAAGGAGGCATTTCCTTGTGTTCGAAGATGTAGCTGGTGGGTCCCAGCAGTCAGGGGGAGAAAATATTATTTTCCAGGGTAAAAAGGATGCAGTTGCATGCATGCGTCCATGGGTGTGGTGTTTCTCCACTATTAGCCTCTCACGTACAGTCATCTTCCGATGACTCTCGTTTGTTGACCATGTTGACCACACCGTGCCGAGCGCACCAAGGCCGGTGGACGACGGCGAGGCCCCGGACTGGAATGACTCGGAGATGGGGAAGACGCGGCAGTGGAGTCGCAGATGGAGAGGAGTGGGAAACTTGACTGGTTCGGGTGCGCGGCAGCACTGCCGCGGTGCCGCCCACGGGAGACATGAGTAAGAACAGAGGTTGAAGAAGGAGCACGACTGTTGGATTAACATCCAACGGTCCTGCTGCTAGAATCATTTGTTGATTAAGTTGACAAAGCCCTGCATACACGTCCGCTTAGTAGGCCCACAAGTCAGCCACCAAATCTGACGGGTCCCAGCTGTCAACGGGAGGAATAGTTTTTTTTGCATAACAAGGAGGAAATTCCTTCCGTGCGAAGATACAGCTGGTGGGTCCCAGCTGTCAGGGTAAGGAAACATTATTTTTTCAGCTTAACAAGGAGGAAATTTCCTTGCGTGCGACCATGGACCTCGTGGGTCCCATCCGTCAAGCTCTCCATGTACAATCCTCTTCTGATGACTCTCGTTTGATGACCATGCCGCGCCGAGCGCAGCGAGGCGGTGGACGATGGCGAGGCCCCGGACGGGAACGACCCGGAGATGGGAAGACACGGTAGTGGAGCCGCAGATTGAGAGGAGTACAAGGGTTATAACTGGTTCTGGTGCGGTGTGGGGCTGCAGTCGGTGGAGAATAACAGGAGGTGTGGAGGGGTGGAGGGATAGCCTGGCCGGCGATGGGGTAGCGCTTCACAGTGATGTGTGCTAAGCAGAGCCGCTCGCCGCCGGAGGCCGGACCAGACGGTCCCGGCGACACTGGAGGAAGAAGACGAGAGATTGAAGGTGCATGCCGGCCGTAGGATATAAATCCAATGGTTGTGGATGTCATAATCATTTGTTGACCAAGTTGACAACACCCTGCGTAGGCTTCGACCTATTAGCCCACATGTCAGCCTGCAAAAATGTGGCATATATTTAACCCATGTTTTCTAGAATGTATAGTCCATTTGCTGTGCTGGGTGAACAAATAATTTCGTGTCAATGCGGCCCATCTAATATTTTCTAAGAAATCCTAGCCCATATGCACTTTCTTGAAATACATGAATTAGCTGAGCTCATTCTATATATAATGTTAGGTTAGAAGGAGCAATTAATATCAAAAAAATAAACCGGAGAGACACATTTATATATATAAAATTAACAAATTAGCGAGTTATTGCTCAAAATAAAAATGAGCGCGTTATTATTACATTGGTCCTTAAATATTCGCAAGCTTTTGTACGCACTCACCAGGATTTTCCTTCCCCGTGAGTAAAAAATAACCAGGATTTTCCTTGCCAACTTCTGTTGAACATTTACTTTTATAAGTTAATAACACGTCGGATGTTTTTATAATGTATATATAAGTCTCTATAAAATATACGATAATAGTAATAATATAAATATATATAATGTGGTTAGAAGTGAAAACATAGATTGGACACGACATTATTATTCTTATATATAGATAAATAGAATATAGATATGCATTTTATTAAAAAAATACATTGGGCTGCCGATCTTTAAGAAAAAGTAAAACCTACACTGGGAGGCCCATAGGCCGGTGTGGACCTCAAAAAATAAGTTGAAACCACTGTCTCCGTATGTCGTGGGCTACGCATGTTAAAAAAACAAAACCTAGGCCTAGCCGATACTTGTTCGCCCTCTGGAAAAGAATGATACCAGCTAGATCCCCAAGCGAACTGGATTAAAGAGGGGGCCGGCAGCGCGACCGAAAACATTATGGCAGGGGTTGAGCGGGGGAGGGGGGAAGATAGAGCAAAAATATTAAAAAGAGCTGATGCGCCATTGCTACCCTAACAAAGCAGGTGCAATTCTTCTCAGGAAGAAGGTGTGCCGTTGACACCCACACATCACAAATCCCACAGTAGACATACTAACAAGTTCACACACAAGTACAACAGAAAAGGTAAACATTCGTATCAAACTCAGGTTTATAGGACACGTTCATATTCATAGCCAACATTCATAATCAACAACTCAAAAGATTTATAGATACACAGGTTCAACATGCCTATGCATCCAAATGATTGATAGATCACACGACAATATTCATAGATAATTCACAAAAAGATTCAGATATACACATGTTCAGTATGTTTATGCATCCAAATGATTGAGATCACAACCAATATTATCCATGGATGAACTTCAATTACCTAGGGTACAGACTGGTAAATGGTGTTCAGTCGGAGGTACTTCTTGCTAAAAATAATGCATGTACGAGTTAACTTTCGAGTACATAAGAGGCAGCACAGACAATCTGAACTTTTCTTGTAGGTTTATCCACAAATAGTGGCCTCGTGCCGAGGGAGGTTTGAGCAAACTAGCCACTACTTTCATCCAACTAGTTTACTGGCTCATCTTGGTCCTGTAGCTCGCCAACATTCTACATGGCAGACAAGAAAGGAGGCAGTTGAGAAAATGAACCACCCAAATTTTTTGTGCAGTTCAACTGAAATGGAGCACCCCTGGCGTGCAGACTAATTAAGTGCCAGATGAATATACACGTCAACCAACTTGCCCGGAATCTTTAGACTCCATGCCATACAGTTCGCTACCATATGTGCCGATAACCAAAAGGCACAAGTTGGGACCAAAGATTGGACTGCGTTTTTCTGGGCTATGTGCCAAGCAATATTTTTGGCGTTCACTCTCCTAATACTTGGAGTTTGACAACTGGTTGACGCTGATTGGTACTCGAATGAATATAGGCACTTCTTCTTGTCAACATCGATGCTTGTCTGAGTGAACTTTGGAGTACATAGCAGCAACATAAGTATCTGTCCATCTGATCTTTTTGTGCAGTTCTACTGAAATCACCCAATGTAATGATTTGTGTGCGAGTTCAGGCTCCAAGTTACTCCTTTATGAAATCGGCAAACAGTAGCACAATACCAAATTACTAATACATATGACAAGCACAAAAATCAGGATAAAGACCAGTACCAACCTATGTGAGGTAGCATATCAATTACTATTTCCTTTGACTGGAAGCCGAGATAAGCGAAGTGACTGACAACAAAGGAAGGAAATAAGCCCAGATTAGCGACTGACAGGAAAGGAAGGAAGTTGTCGAGGCAATGAAAGCACCCAAAGTTTCTGTGCAGTTCCACCAAAATCGAGCATCCCTGTTGGCACATATATTGAGAGAGTGAGATTACTGTAATAGTGGGACTAGTTGATGAAACATACACTAACAAATAGAAGCACCCTCATTATCTTAATGGGTAAAGTTCATAACATAGTAGTCTTGCTTAAAGAGAGATATTAGTTTATTTAATCAGTGCCAATTAGCTAAACACTCGAAGCATTGCCATGTATCATAGGTTGCAAACTTAACGTGCAAAGATAAAGGAGTTTCTCATGACAGTAGCACGATACAATAGAGATGATAGCAAAACTAATATGGATGAAGGCCTTAGACCGGTACCAACCTGAGCAAAAAAGCTTATTCATGTAGTCCTAGAAGATATGATAAAGCACTCACTGGAATCACTCAATTGTATATATTTTTGTGCACTTCAAATGTATGGTTGAAATCACTCTTGTTTACCAGTGCTGAGATTATATCGAAAGATTATCAAGAGCTTCCAGCACAGTTAAAGCACTGGCTGGGATACAATTCATTGTATGTCTTGTGTAGTTCCACTAAAATGTATGATTGGCACAACATGATCCCTGTTTGCACAAGTAGGAACAAGGTGAAACCTTCATTAGCTTAGTGAGAAACGATAGAAAGACATTAGCATATTACTCTAACGGTAGCATCAAATTCATGATGGACAATACACAAAACATTGCCTCATTGAACCAATGGCAATAAATTGACATGCAAAACAATAGCACTATTATGTCATGACACTACCAAGATTCCCTCCATGCTCCACCACATGATTCACCTCCACAGACAAACATACACACGTACATGATTCAAGATAGGGTGCTCCTAAAGATTTGTTTAACTCCGACAGGAAAATTAGGCATCAATAAATTAGTGGTACTTAAGTACTCCTAATTAATTAAGTGACCTTGCAGGAGAGACAGGAGAAGTGGAAGGGCTCCCTGGAGGATCGTCTCACATGTAAGGTAGACGTTGCCGGAGCCCTTGAATGGCATTGACTGAGGCCTTGGGCTTCAGCAAGATCACCTTGGCACTATTTATTCTTCTTCTTCTTCTTCCTCTTCATGCTTTGTTTCTCTTTCTCCTCACGAGTTGGTGAAACCAAGTACATGATTGACCTTCTATTTCAGAATTGGTTTTGTCAGTGAGGGAGTACAAGTGTACTAGTAAACAATAGCATTATTTTCTCATGGCAGTCGCAAAATAGAGATGAACACATGCATTAAATAGCATTATTACCTAAAGGAAGGTTATGGTGCCAATATGGATGGTGAGGATTGGAACAAAGATCTCCCTTTGTGCAGTTCCACTGAAATGAACCAACTGTTCCAGCTAAACAGCACAAAATTCACTTCTTTTAAGAAGTGTTTTGTGTAGCGCACCAAAAGGTCACAATAGCAACCAGGTGAAATGGATATCCCTGTTTGCACAAAAAGCTACAGAGGAAACAGTCAGAGTCTCAAACAATTACATGCAAAAACATTTGGCTAAACTTGTCATGGCTTATAACTGTGGCATGGCTTCATTTTACCAGGGGCATTAGATTAAGAACAACTAATTATTTGGTATAAGGGCATGGGACAGTAGGTGCACAGCAGTCCAACACCATGTACCTAAATCGGGGCATAAAGTGGTGATTCAGAGTTTGTTGCCCCGAGAAACAAACATCCAAGAAACATATCTGGGTTGGTCCCATTTTTGTTCACTCTAGCCACCTACTCCTATGTGTGGATAGCAAATCTAGCCCTGGTCATACCACTGTGTACAACGTTTCCCCTATATTTCCCTTTTCGACCAAGAGACCGGTTGGATGATCAGTCTGTACTACTTTCACCCCCTTTCCTTCCTGTTTGTACCAAGTCCGATGTACATACTAAATTCCTCCACCCCCACTTTATTTCTTGTTTGAACCAAGTACAAGATTCGACTCCATGAAGTAGCTTTACCTCTAACAATAGAAGAAAAAAATAGGTGACGTTGGACCATCCGATCGAGAGGGGCTGAGAGGTAGAAAATGATGCACATGCAACGACGTAGCGAGCTGGAGAAGTAGAGCTAGGGTGGTTTCGAAGGAAGATATACTTGAAGGTCGTTGGGATGTGGATAGGTGGGCTGCGGGAGGCTGGATCCACCCACACTAGGGCAATGACGAAGGGATCAGAGGACCTCCCACACTGGCGCTCGGCCAAAGATAATGGTGCGGCCGACAGTGGGTCTCCTCCCTCGTTGTCGACGACGGCCTAAACGCTGCCCCTCCTCCCCTTCACTGGCGGAGGGGGATACATCCGGATCTATAACCAGCGGTGAGGATACAAAGACAGTGTTTTTTGAAGGGAGAAAGATGTTGTTATCACCGCTATCTTGTTTAGATCTAGAGAGGATGAGAGTGTGTGAATAGAGCAACCCTAGCAAGCAAGTGCGGAGGCTCCCGCCTATATATACGTAGTGGGGTAGTTTTCGTTTTTCACTCCATCAAAACAATCGTTCAAAATTGTGTATATGCTAGGTCATCGTTTTTTGAGTTGTTGATTGTTTTTTGAGATAGCTACCCGCTTATTCCAAGTGGTGTTACGGTGTGCTGGGTCGCACTTTGTATCGTTTAAGTCTGGTACAAGACCGTCCATTAAATGAACAACCACCGCCTCGTAAAATTTGTGAACAAGCCCACGGCTAAAATTATCGAAAACGTGGTTTGCCCCAACATGCATTATTATTTATATTTTCTATGTGGGAGTATCCTCAAAACAAAATGTGAGAGTACAATATTTATTGTGCACCTTTGTAATTGGTGCTAAATTTTGAGCAAAGATTTAACTGACAAAATGTTAGTGCATGTTAACAAAAATTATATCGTTTGATTCATATTTGAACATAGTTTTCAATGATGTATTTTTTTGTGACATGCATGATGTCGGGGGGTGCTGATCCACCAACACCTATGGGGACAGGGCCCCTTTTGGTTCGGTGGGGGGCGGAGAGCGCACAAAGAGCGGATCGAGGAAGTACACGCGGGCGATTTTACCCAGCTTTGGGCCGCACGGATGCGTAAAACCCTACTGCTGCTTGTTTGTGTGTATTGAATCTTTGCTCAGGAGCGATCGACGCTACCAGACTGAGCGTGGGAGTGTTTCTGGTGTCTCGAATGAGCCGAACCGGCCGAACCTCCTCTACGTTGCGCTTGGGCCTCCTTTTATACTCTCAAGGGGTTACCCACAGGTGGCAACGTAGACTAAAAGGGTAGAAATGGAAAAGGATGCGGTAGGTGCAGCTACCGCTACTGTGGATACAGTGCACCCTACCTAACTCTGATGGCAGGGGACAAGGGCATTAAATGCCTGTCTGAGTCTCCTAAACAGTGCAAAAGGTGACCGTTAGGAGCGCCACCGTTTGCCACGATGGGCTTCTCTTCATCTCCACTTGCCACCACGTACCCCTAGCTGCACGGCCTCCTGCCACGTGTGCTTGGGAGAGTCCTAGAGCGACACGTTAGCAGGTGTGCTGGAGCGCGGGCACGAAGTGGGGGTTTCCCGCGGCAAGCTCCTTGCCGCGGTCGTCGTCTTGTCGCGTCCGGAAGCTTGTCGCTCGCCGGATCTTGCCGGGATGCAGGGCGCGTCGCGGCAAGCTTTCTTGGTATGCCTTGAGTGGCCTTCCCGGCAAGCTCCTCTTGCCGGGGTCTTGTCTCTTCCCGGCAAGATCCTCTTGCCGGGGCCTTGGTTGGCCTTCCCGGCAAGCTCCTCTTGCCGGAGCCTTGGTTTGTGTACTTTGTTCTTGAATGGTCTTCAAGGGAACCACGGAGGGTCTTGGCGGTCACCCGGCAAGCCTTGCCGCGGGGTGCTGCAACTGCCCGTGCACGAGTTCGGGATACTAGGGTACCCCTACTCTAGTACACCGACAGGAGCCCCCGGGCCTGGGCCATACACGGTGCCGAGCGCTGTTGGGCCAGGCCCAAAACAATGCACGGGCACGCGCGGCCTAGGTCACACCGAATCTAACTCCGCTCCCACCGCGCACGCCCAGAACGCCACGCGTCAAATGCGGCGTCGTGGGTGACGCGGGCGGCGTGCGCGGGGCTAAGCCCCTCGAGCATGCGTCAGGCCACGATGATGAGGACGGTTCACGCCCTCCCCCCTAAACGGAGGTAGGCGTGGGGGCGCGGTGCATTTACTGGACGGGGCCGATGCGCGGTTTTCGGGACGTCCACTCCCCGCGTTCACGGGGCGGAGCGAGGCCGCCTCATCTATCGCCTTGGTTCTGCATCCCCGCCACGCGGCTCCCATGCGCTTGGGGTCACGGACGGTGGAGTGGGAAACTGGGCCGTCGCGAGCAGAGGCAGCGGGTTGGCGACGTAGCAGGGCGGCAAGTGGGCCAACAGCCGCAGCGTCACGCGACGCGCTCTACCGCGGCAAGTACGGTTGCCGTGGGAGCGCCTCCTGCCGCAGCAACAACTGAAGCAGGGTCGTCTCGGGCTGGCGCCGCAGCCCCCGCCAAGCGGCCAAGGGATCCGACCCCTCCACCTCGTCGTGCCGGAGGTGGGCCGAACTCCGACCTCTCCACGCTCAGCTCCGACGAGGAAGAGGAAGAAGAGTAAGATTCCCTTGTTGTTCTTGTAGTTCTTCAACTTGCTGGTGTTATCTTGCATCTGATCTGACCCATCCTGGACTCTCCCTTTTCAGGACTCTGGCCCAGAGGGCGTCGAAGAGGGCCAAGGCTCAGGTGGTGGTCATCGAGGACGAGCCCACTGCGACGAAAGGAGGAGCGCCCGAGACCACCTTGCCGGATCCGGCCATCACTTCGCAGAGCAGCCCCCAGCGCAGCCCCCAGCGTAAGCATATGGTTTACTTTCTGCTTCTGGGTGCGCGTGGTTGCTCTTTTCCTTTGTTGACATCTGATCACTGGTTTGTTTGTGCAGGAGCAGAACAGCTTGATCAGGAGGGCGTGGTGATCTCCTCCGACTCGTCGTCTGCTTCGACTACGCTGCCAAGGGCGGACTCCCCGGCAAGGGAGCGTCCTCCGATAAGGGAGGAGCCTCCGACAAGGGAGGAGCCTCCGGCAAGGGACAACGCTAACGATCCGCCGGAGGTGGAGGTCACGACGGCAGATCCTAGCACAGGTAGCCCTTCTTGCCCGAAACTTTCCTTGTAGTCTTCTGCTGATTTCTCTTCTCGAACACTTGTTTGATTTCTCCTTCTTCTTTGGTCGTCAGACCCACCCTCCATGGATCCGATGGAGACCGAGGCGGGCGGCGAGGAGGACGCGCGCGGCAATACTGATGATGCCACGGCCACCGAAGAAGGAGCCGGCGCTGACGTGTCCGCCGGCGAAGAGACCCCCAAGACTGCTGCCGAAGAAGCTGGCGGGGGATCTGGCGATCGCACTGACGGCCCTGAGGCCGCAGGAGCGCCAGACGCTGCATCGACCGCCGATCCCTCCGCCGCTGCCGCAGCGTCAGGCTTCGAGGAGCCCCAGCCCGGCGCCTATCTGAAGGCTGGCGAGGGTATCTTCATCAAGCTCCCCTGGACGTCGAGCTCCAGGGCGCCGGTGGAAGGAGAAGCTCTGGTTGGGGAGGTGCTTGCCTCCGCCGGGTTGTCGATCGTCGACGCGCCGGGAAGCAGCAACGGCGAGCCTGAGGAGGAGCGGCTGCTACGGAGGCTGCTGGCGCTCTACCGCGCCCGCCAGGTCAAGTTGGAGTCCCGGGAAGCGCTTGTCGCGAGGGCGAGCATGGACATAGAGAAGCGCGCGGAGGAGCTCCGGGGTCTTCGCCAAGAAACTCTCCGGGCCTTGGCGGAGGAGCGGGAGCAGCTTGCTGAGGAGCGGAAGGCCTTCCTCCTCGAGAAAGCTGAGGCTGAAGAGCAGCAGCGGCTCACCGGTGAGAAGCTGTACGCGCGAGAAGGCGAGCTGACTCAGCGGAAAGTGAACCTCGACAGCCACGAAGAGGAGCTTGCCGCGCGCGAACGGGCACTTGGCGGGACGCTCCAAGAGGCAAAGGATGCGGCTGCGGCTGCCGAGGCCGCCAAGAAAGAATTGGAGGCAAAGGTGGCGCATCTAGAAGCTAATCTGAAGGTTGGTGGCGAAGAGCTTGCCGCGCTCAAGCTAGAGCGCGAGAAGGACGCCCTTGCCCATGGTGAGCTGCAGGGCCGACTCGCCGAGAGGGGCAAGGAACTGAGCGCCGTCAAGGATTCCAACGCAGATCTGACGCTGAAGCTGGCCACCTTGACGGAGACGTTGGACAGCGCCAGGAAACGGGAGGCAGACTTGAAGAAGGACATCGAGGCCAACAAGGCGCTGCTAGCGAGGGCCACCGAAACCCAGAATCTCCTCAGAGACACCGTGGAGCTCTGGACGGAGGGCCTCGTGAATATTGCTGCAGTCATCGAAGAGAAGCTGGTGCATTTCGGGGTGGAAGGCTTCGGGTACTCCTCCGACGAGAACCTCCAACCCAGCGCCAAGCTCACTCTGTTCTTCAAAGGCGTGGCGGCGGCGCTCCAGCAACTCCGGGAACGGATCCCAAAGCAGTTGGCCGACGAGTCACGCTCGATTTGTGCCGGAGTTCTGGAGAAGGTGCTGGTGAAGGTGGCCTTCCGCAATCCGGGCCTCAACCTCACCAACGTCCTCAAGAAGCTGCCGGCAGACGCTGATCTTGACGCACTTAAGGCCCTCGTCGCACCCATTGTGGACAGGGTGAACGAGGTCAAAAGGGTTGACGGCGGCCGCGTAGATTAGGCCATCCGTTTTCTTCTTTCCTTGTCGCTGCTAGCCATGTCATGGGAACACTTTATTAGAGGCACGACAAGTTATTTTTGTAATATAACTCTATCTTAGGCAAAAAATTGATGTGCTACTTCCTTTACTCGACTCTTGGTCTTGTATGGTTCTGCCCTACGCTTTCTAGGGAAACTTGCCGGTGCAGGCACCCTTGCCGCGAGCGCCGAGTGCGGAACTTCAGCAGCCTGCCGGCGGGGTCGCTACCGACAAGCAACCTTGTCGCAACTAGTTGCAGCTCTCTTAAGTTGTTGAGCGAACTCGAAACAAAGTAAGGGCGCTAGCAGCTCACTTAAGCTGCTGAGCGGACTCGAAGCAAAGTAAGGGCGCTAGCAGCTCACTTAAGTTGTTGAGAGGACTCGAAACAAAATAAGGGCGCACCTAGCTACGAGTTGGTTCCTCCGCGCACAGGTTTTCCATACAAAGCACGGTCGTTCAAGGAAAATAACTCAAAAACTTAAAAAACTGATTGCTCAAGCTTTAGCAACTTAGCTTTTCTGTCGTCTGCTTCCCGGTAAGGAGAAACTTTTTTGAACGGCCTAGTCCACACCATTATCTTCTCCTCCCCCCCGGTAAACCTTGTGGGCGAGGGAACCTTCCTTCTTTTGAGAAAGAAACAGAGAAATAAAGTAACGATATGGAGCCTTGGGCTCGTTATCGCTTACCGGGGTCTGGTTCTGCACAAAGTGTCAGATAACATATGCGAAAAAGGATTATAGCATAAGGAAACTGACAAGATGTGCGGGGCACATGAACTTTACTAGTGCACGGGGTCTGCGCCCGGCTCTGTACAAAGGATTACATGCAACAGCGGCAAGACTTGTACAGAAAGGTGGTTGCCGGACAGGGTCCGACAACCGCGCCTTACGGGTAAAACTTACGGAGATGCTCGATGTTCCAGGAGTTGCCCACCGGAATGCCATCTTCGGTCTCAAGGCGGACAGCGCCGGGCCTAGTGACTCGTTTCACCCGATAAGGGCCTTCCCACTTCGGCGTCAACTTGTTGGAATTCTTGGCCGACTGAATGCGCCGAAGAACAAGGTCGCCTTCCTCGAGACTCCTGGCATTGACTCTGCGGCTATGATAGCGGCGCAGAGCTTGCTGGTAGAGAGCGGCTCGCACAGCAGCCTGGAGACGGTCTTCCTCAAGGAGCAGCGCGTCATCTTGCCGCAGCTGCTCTTGCTCGAGCTCATCATAAGCGAGCACTCGAGGTGACCCATATATGAGTTCCGTGGGGAAAACTGCCTCCACTCCATAGACTAGAGCGAAGGGTGTCTGGCCGGTGGCTCGATTTGGCGTCGTCCTGATCGACCAAAGAACCACCGGCAGCTCCTCGATCCAGTTTCTTCCGCACTTGTGCAGTCTGTCGAAAGTTCTGGTCTTGAGGCCTCGCAGCACTTCAGCGTTTGCCCTCTCCGCTTGACCGTTGCTTCTCGGATGAGCAACAGAAGCGAAGCAGACCTTGGCGCCAAGATCTTGGACGTACTGCATGAAGGTGCGGCTCGTAAACTGCGTGCCGTTGTCGGTGATGATCCTGTTCGGGATCCCGAAACGGCAAACAATCGACCTGAAGAACTTGACTGCTGACTGTGCTGTCACCTTCCTCACTGGTTCCACTTCCGGCCACTTTGTGAACTTGTCGATTGCAACGTACAAGAACTCAAAGCCCCCGACAGCTCGGGGGAAGGGGCCGAGGATGTCGAGCCCCCAGACCGAAAATGGCCAGGATAAAGGGATCGTCTGGAGAGCTTGAGCTGGCTGGTGTATCTGTTTGGAATGGAACTGGCACGCTTCACACTTGGTTACTTGTGCAGTTGCATCCTGGAGGGCTGTCGGCCAGAAGAAGCCTTGTCGGAATGCTTTGCCGACAAGTGCTCTTGCGCCAACGTGGTGACCACATATGCCTCCATGTATCTCTGCCAACAGCTGTTGTCCATCTTCCCGGCGAATGCACTTCAATTTCACACCGTTGAGTCTTATTCTGTACAGTGTGCTGTCGACAAACTTGTACATACTTGACTGCCGGGCTACTTTTTCAGCTTCTTCTTGCTCTTCGGGAAGCTCTCCCGTCTGAAGGAAACGGACAATCTGTTGCGCCCATGCTGGAGCTTGCGGCTCGACAACAAGGACTAAAGGCATATCTGTTGCTGTGGGAACATCCGCTTCTACGGCAAGAACCTGCGGTTCTGCCGGAGCGTGATATTCCCCGGCAAGCTTGCCGGAGCAAAACTTGTCGGGAGCGTTTGCTTCGACGGAACAAACCATAAGGTTTGCCGGAGCAGACTGCCCCTCAGCATCCTTGGTGTTGATCTTGGGGACTTTCTTGGCGGCGGCTTCGGGGAGCTCTGCCGGAGAGTAGTCACCAGAAACCAACTTCCTCTTCTTATTCTGTCCAGTTGATGGTGTCACGGATGGTTGAGTCAGCTTGAGCACAAAGATCCCTGGTTCCACAGGCAACTTTAGTGCAACGCACTTTGACAGGCCATCAGCAATGTCGTTCTAAGCTCGCGGAACGTGTTCCATTTGCAGGCTGTCAAAGTGTGCTTCTAGCTTTCTCACTTCATCAACATAAGCTTCCATCAATGGACTCTGGTAGTTCTTGTTCACTTGGCGGACGACAAGCTGCGAGTCACCCCTTACAATGAGTTTCTTGATCCCAAGGTCGGCTGCGATTCTGAGGCCGGCAAGCAAACCCTCATACTCTGCGGTATTGTTCGTTGCTTGCTCCTTGGGAAAGTGCATCTGGACTACGTACTTGAGGTGCTCTCCGGTGGGTGCGATAAGCAGCACGCCAGCATCGGCGCCTTGCAGCGAGAAGGCACCATCAAAGTACATCAGCCACTCTTTGCTTGTCTCCTTGACGGGGATGTTCGTCTCTGGAATTTCTTCATCTGGAGTTGGCGTCCACTCTGCTATGAACTCTGCCAATGCCCTGCTTTGGATTGTTGCAGTGCTCTCAAACTTGAGGCCAAAGCTTGACAGTTCCAATGCCCACTCGACAATCCTGCCTGTTGCTTCTGGATTCTGTAGTATCCTCTTCAGCGGGAAGCGAGTGACAACTGTGATCTCGTGTGCCTGGAAGTAATGGCGTAGCTTTCTCGAGGCCATGAGAAGGCCGAAAAGCAATTTTTGCACACCAGAGTACCTCGACCTAGCCCCCTGGAGAAGGGAGCTGACAAAGTAAACTGGGCGCTGCACCATCTTCTTCTGCACCTCCTTGCACGTCTGCGCGGACTCAACTTTGTCGGGACCAGAGCTTGTCGGAGAAGCCCCCTGCTTGTCGCTGGATTCACTTGCCGCGGTTGCTGGCTCATCGTCCGCCTCCCTCTTTGCTACTAACGCAGCACTAACCACTTGATTGGTTGCCGCTAGGTACAGCAGCAACTTCTCTTGTGGCTTAGGTGCGACAAGTATTGGAGTGGAGGACAGGTACCTCTTCAAGTCCTGCAGCGCGGCCTCCGCTTCCGGAGTCCATTTCATTGGACCTGCCTTTTTCAATATTTTGAAAAACGGCAGGGCGCGCTCAGCAGACTTAGAGATAAACCTGCTGAGAGCAGCCACGCAACCGGCAAGCCTTCGCACATCCTTGACGCGCTTCGGTGCTTCAATCTGCTCGATGGCCTTGATCTTGTCGGGGTTGGCTTCAATTCCCCGCTGAGACACAAAGAACCCGAGAAGCTTGCCGGAAGGTACTCCAAACACGCACTTCTCGGGGTTGAGCTTGAGGTTGATCTTGCGCAGATTTGCAAAAGTTTCTTCTAAATCTTGGATCAGGGTAGCCTTGTCCTTGCTCTTGACCACTATATCATCCATGTAGGCTTCCACATTTCTGTGTATCTGTGTCTCAAAAGCGACATGGACTACCCTTGCAAATGTTGAACCAGCATTCTTCAACCCAAAGGGCATCCGTATAAAACAGTATGTGCCACAAGGGGTGATAAATGCGGTTTTTTCCTCATCTTCTTCTGCCATGAAGATCTGATGGTATCCTGAGTATGCATCAAGAAATGAAAGCAAATCACATCCAGCTGTGGAGTCAACAATCTGGTCAATGCGCGGCAAGGGAAATGGATCTTTGGGACAAGCTTTATTGACATCAGTGAAGTCTATACAAAGCCTCCATTTCCCGTTCGCCTTGCGCACGACTACAAGATTGGCCAACCACGTGGGATGGAGCACTCCTCTGACAAGGCCTGCTGCTTCCAATTTCCTGATTTCTTCTGCAATGAACTCTTGGCGCTCCACCGCTTGCTTCCTGACTCTCTGCTTGACGGGCCGCGCATGAGGACAGACGGCAAGGTGGTGCTCGATTACTTTCCTGGGAACACCGGGGATATCAGACGGTTGCCATGCAAACACGTCGACATTCGCCCGCAGGAAAGCAACGAGCACGCTTTCCTATTTGGGGTCAAGCGTGGCACTGATGGTGAAGGTACCACCAGTGCCGTCCTCCTTGGCGGACACCTTCTTGGTCTCGGGTGGAGCTGCCATCGCCTTCTTGCACTTGCCGGTGGAGCTCGATGGTGCGTCCTCGACGGTAGCACAGCACTCCGAAGAGGTGCGCTTGCCGGAGTGGGCATCAGAGCTCTTGCCGGACTTGGCCTTCTTCTTCCCCCCGGGAGCTTCAGCGGCAAGTGTGTGGTGATCAGCTGCGGCTGCTGCTTCCCGGTAGATCTTGTCGGCGCAGATAAGGGCATCCTTCTTGTCGCCGGGGACAGAGATGACACTTATCGGGCCTGGCATTTTGAGCACGTTGTATGCATAGTGAGAGGCTGCCATAAACTTGGCGAGCGCTGGACGGCCAAGGATCCCATTGTAGGGCAATGGAAAATCGGCAACGTCAAATGTGACCCTCTCAGTTCTGAAATTCAGCTCGCTGCCAAATGTGACCGGCAGCGTGATCTTCCCTTTCGGCTTGCTCCTTCCCGGGTTGATTCCTTGGAATGTGCCGGTCTCTTCGAGCTCGCTGTCAGGGATCTGGAGTTTGTGAAGGACCGCGGAGGAGATGAGATTCAAGCCGGCCCCGCCGTCAACTAGCATCTTTGTGACCTTGAGGTTGCGGATAGTTGGTGAAACCAACATCGGCAAGCACCCGACCGCAGTTACGCGATCAGGGTGATCCCCAATGTCAAAGATGATAGGCGTGCTGGACCATTTCAGGGGCTTGCGTGACTCTATGGATGGCTCCGCTGCATTCACTTCCCGCATCCACTGCTTGAGCTGGCGGTGCGAAGTATGCAGAGAGGCGCCACCGTCAACGCACAGGACGTCTGTGGCTTTCTGAAATTCCTGCTCATCGGCCTCATCATCATCCACGTCTTCGTCATCGTCGTCATCTTCATCCTTGTCGCGGCCGCGGGGAGGTCTGTCTCCTTGCCGCTGCTTGGCCTTGCCGCGGCGTCCTCCCCGGCCGGGGCGTTTCTTGCCGGATCCACCAGTTCCTTCCTGGGCCTTCTCTTTGTCGCGTCGCTCGTATTCAGCTTTTTGCTGCTCAGCAAGCTGTTCGACCTTCTTGCAGTTCTGGAGATCGTGACCCTTGGTGCGGTGAATCTTGCAATACTGCCTGCCGGAGCTGTCCTGCTTGTCGGCGGCCGCCACAGGATGGGCCTCCTTGTCGGAGCCACAGCCTTAGCTTCCTTGGCGCCACCTCCGTTGCCGGTCTGCTCGACAGCTAACACTTCCTTGCCCTTATTCCTTCTGTTGTTCCGCCGCCGGCCTTTCCTTGCCGGGGCGGCCTCCTCACTGTCAGATCCTCCTGCTCCTGTACTCTCTCCGAGGAGCCTCCTCCCCTCTTCAGCGCGTGCACACTTGTCAGCCAGGGCGTAAAGCTCGCTGACGTCTCTGATCTTACACATCGCCATCTCCTCCCTCATCCTTCGGTTTCGCACGTTCTGATGGAACGCGCTGATGATCGCGGCGGGGTGGACGTCTGGGATGTTGTGCTGTACGCGGCTGAATCTCTGAATGTACTTGCGCAGTGGCTCTCCTTCCTTCTGGGCGAGCAGATGAAGATCGCTCTCTTGGCCATGTGGCTTGTGGCCGCCTGTAAAGGCGCCGACAAACTGATGGCACAGATCAGCCCAGGAGGATATGGAGTTGTCCGGCAAGTGCATGAGCCAGGATCTGACATTGGGCTTGAGCACCAGCGGGAAGTAGTTGGCAAGGATCTTGTCATCTCGTCCCCCGGCAGCCTGCACCGCAATGGTGTAGATGCTGAGGAACTCCGACGGATGCGTCTTGCCGTCGTACTTCTCCGGCACGTCTGGCTTGAAATTCTTTGTGCTGGGCCACTGGACTTGCCGCAGCTCACGGGTGAACGCAGGACAACCTACCGCGTACGGCAGATCGCCTGGTTCCCCTGGCGCATGCATGTCAACAGAGAGCCCAGCGCGCTTGTCGGATTGACGTCGCGCTTCTCTTCGGCGCTCGATGCGGGTTCGAGCGTCTTCTTGTTGTCGTTCATGGAGAACTTGGCGCTGGTCGCGACGAGCTCGTGGGTCCGACGACGCGGTGGAGCCGCTGTTGGGGTGGACCCGGCGAGTCGGCGATTTTGGCCTTCGTAGTGGAGAGTGCATGGAAGTCGCACCTCCCTCAGTCTTGTTGCCATCGGCTCGCGTCCGGCTGTCCTGCCGCGGCAGCGAGGTGCTTGGTCGCCGCGCAGTGTCGCCGTTGGCGAAGCCGATGAGGCTCTGGATAGTGGCCCTCCATTCGTCGGTCTTGTCCGCCGTCGGAGGATAGTCCAGGAGCAGCTGGGCCCGCGCCAAGGCTTCTGCTGGGGTGGTGGGCGGCGGAGGTGAACGGTGCGAGGAGAGGGGCGTGCTCGGACTCCTAACCAAGTTAGAAGGAGCAGCGTCCCGTCCCGGCGACCGCACCTCGCTGGGGCCAGCATGCTGGCGTGCATGCTGGTCTTGAACGCCACGCGAACCACCAGCTTGATCTTGGGTCAGCGGACGTATGGCGCTGCGAACGCTATGACGCTGCTGGTCCCGCGCCTCCTGAGAGGGACGCGGTGCGCGCATGGACGCCGAGGTCTGTGCCGCCTTGTCCTTGGACTTGGCAGCGCTGTGGGCACCCTCGTCGACGCCCATTCCTCCGCCGGCGTCCACTCCACCACCCGTTTGTTCCGGAGGCGGTGGAAGCGACGCAGACGGAACAGCTGCCTCCGAATCCTTCCTCTTCGGTGGCATGTCGATGAAGACGATGAAGATTTAGCTTGCGTGCACGCCGGATCGGGTTCGCACAATCTCGACGCCCCCTACCTGGCGCGCCAGAGATGTCGGGGGGTGCTGATCCACCAACACCTATGGGGACAGGGCCCCTTTCGGTTCGGTGGGGGGCAGAGAGCGCACAAAGAGCGGATCGAGGCAGTACACGCGGGCAATTTTACCCAGCTTCGGGCCGCACGGATGCGTAAAACCCTACTGCTGCTTGTTTGTGTGTATTGAATCTTTGCTCAGGAGCGATCGACGCTACCAGACTGAGCGTGGGAGTGTTTCTGGTGTCTCGAATGAGCCGAACCGGTCGAACCTCCTCTACGTTGCGCTTGGGCCTCCTTTTATACTCTCAAGGGGTTACCCACAGGTGGCAACGTAGACTAAAAGGGTAGAAATGGAAAAGGATGCGGTAGGTGCAGCTACCGCTACTGTGGATACAGTGCACCCTACCTAACTCTGACGGCAGGGGACAAGGGCATTAAATGCCTGTCTGAGTCTCCTAAACAGTGCAAAAGGTGACCGTTAGGAGCGCCACCGTTTGCCACGATGGGCTTCTCTTCATCTCCACTTGCCACCACGTACCCCTAGCTGCACGGCCTCCTGCCACGTGTGCTTCGGAGAGTCCTAGAGCGACACGTTAGCAGGTGTGCTGGAGCGCGGGCACGAAGTGGGGGTTTCCCGCGGCAAGCTCCTTGCCGCGGCCGTCGTCTTGTCGCGTCCGGAAGCTTGTCGCTCGCCGGATCTTGCCGGGACGCAGGGCGCGTCGCGGCAAGCTTTCTTGGTATGCCTTGAGTGGCCTTCCCGGCAAGCTCCTCTTGCCGGGGTCTTGTCTCTTCCCGGCAAGATCCTCTTGCCGGGGCCTTGGTTGGCCTTCCTGGCAAGCTCCTCTTGCCGGGGCCTTGGTTTGTGTACTTTGTTCTTGAATGGTCTTCAAGGGAACCACGGAGGGTCTTGGCGGTCACCCGGCAAGCCTTGCCGCGGGGTGCTGCAACTGCCCGTGCACGAGTTCGGGATACTAGGGTACCCCTACTCTAGTACACCGACACATGAACATTTGGTTAGTTAAATTTATAGTCAAAATTTGGCAAGGTGGATTAAATCAACACTTGCAAGTATCAAAAGGAGAGTCACGACATGCATGCATGCGTTGTAATTAATGCATCGGTAAACGCAAATTATTGAAATATATCGAGTGCAGTGCCTTGATGTGTCGCGTCAACACGTACAACAATGAGAAGTTTGGTTACTACAACGCTCTCTCCCTCATGGACTAAGCTCCGGTGCCTTAACTGCACCTGCCTTTGGCTGTATGACAGGTGGGCCACCCACCTATTGGGCCCACCTGTCATACACGCAAAGGCAGGAGCAATAAGTCAATGAAGCTGCATCCCACCCTCACCCATGAGCGTGGTGGCTGGCATGACTAGGAGAAGCTTTTGCTACACGCTCTCCCTCCCTCCCGCGGTGGACATGCAGCAGTTCATTCGGTGTCAGATGCCCAGAAGCATACTGTAGTACTCCTCCACTGCAGTAGTACTCCATCATTGTTCGACTTCCCGAAGAGGCGAAGAGCCAAGCGCAGCCTGGACGCTCGTGTGGCAGTTTCATGTGTAGAGTAGTCTAGGATAGCGTGTACCGTGCCTCTAAGCTTAAAATCGTTGGGGTCGGCTCCATGCTATGAGGCCGTCTCGAAGCATTTTTTTGATTAAAATAATCTTCTGGCCCTACCTGTCATCCTGGTGATTGTAGTTTGCACGCTCATGTGGTTAAGCCAGGAATATATTGTGGTGGGGTAAAGTTAGAGGTTGCAGCAAATATATTGTACACTGCGGGTCTTTCAGCCAAGTTTAGAGGCAACCATGTGGGGCCAGTGCTATGATGTGTCGCGTCAACTCGTACAACGAGGAGAAGCTTGATTTTACTACTACACGCCTTCTCCCTCGCCCATGTGCGTGGTGGCTCACAGACGAGGACATGCTTTTGCTTATAGGAGTACTATAACAAGCTACCCCCCCCCCCCCGCACGCGGTCGACGGACATGCAGCAGTGGATTCGATACTATAGAAGTAGTAGTAGTAACATCATTGTTTGTCTTCTCGGAGAGGCGAAGAGCCAAGCGCAACCCGAACGTGGTAGTTGCGAACGCTCGCGTGGCAGTCTTTGTGTAGGGGTGGGGCGTGGTGCGGTGCCTTGGAGCACGCATATAGCTAGGCTCTTGCATGAGACAAAATTGCTATTTGAGCCCACTATTGTAGTACTACTTGCTAGTATAGCCCTGTAAACCGGAAAGGAGTATTTGCCTTTCTAGAGATTTCAACAAGTGACTAGACTACACCCTAAATGAGTTGTACTTGTACATATGGAGCAAAAAGAGTGAATCTACACTGTAAATAAATACGTAGTACTCCTATATTACTAGCCGCCCTATCTACAGGCAGGACATCAAAGCATCCGGGCTCACGGGACATCCACCAAATCACATTGAGGTGCTACAGTCGAGACTCACCGGTCACCCCCTGTGGCCGTCATGACCCGTCATATCACAAAACCCACACCTTTACCAGCAGTGGTAAAGTGGCCTCGAAGTTGGACTAGACAAAGCAACTGTGATGCCCGAATAATTAAGCTACAGTAATTCCATGCTAATAGTGCCATGTCACCTCGGTTACTGTTGTTAATCTTACGTTAGTTCGAAACCGATTCAAATTCAAATTTGAATTAAAGTCAAACGGCAAAAGTTTTCAAACATTAAAACTAAAATGTTCATCATGTGGGAAAAATTCATCTGTTAATATTGGTGGTGAACCAACATTTTTAGAAAGTGTTTAAATGCCCTAAACTATCCAAACTAGGGCAAACAACCCCAAATTTTATCATTTCTATTTTAAAAAATCAAATGAATTCAAATACCTCTCAAACTTTTTGTGGCAGTGCCTAAAAATGCAACAACAATTTTGGACCAAATCCCATATTTTGTAAAAATCATTTGATGACTTAGTTAAATACAAACAGTGCATATTAAAAGAAAAAGCAGAAAAGTTTTAGAAAAGGAAAAGAGGTAGAGGAACTGCTACTGCTGCACTGGGCCCTAGTTGTAACACCCTCGATGCGGCTATATCTCCCACGTGTCGAAGCACGACTTAGAGGCATAACCGTATTGAAAGCAATGTCGCAAGTGAGGTAATCTTCACACAACCATGTAATACATAAGGGAAAGAGATACATAGTTGGCTTACAATCGCCACTTCACACAATACATGAATATAGCATTACATCATCCAGATACAATCAAGGTCCTACTACGGAACCAAAATAAAAGAAGACTACCCCAAATGCTACACAGATCCCCGATCGACCCCAACTGGGCTCCACTACTGATCAACTAGAACGAAACAACTCAAAGGACAAGATCTTCATCGGGCTCCTCTTTGAGCTTGGTTGCGTCACTTGCTCGGTAACATCGGCACCTGCAAACTAGTTTTGGAAGTATCTATGAGTCACGGGGACTCAGCAATCTCACACCCTCGCGATCAAGACTATTTAAGCTTATAGGAAGTGTACAAGGTATGAGGTGGAGCTGCAGCAAGCGACTAGCATATTTGGTGGCTAACATACGCAAATGAGAGCGAGAAGAGAAGGCAAAAGCACGGTCGAGAAACTATGATCAAGAAGTGATCCTATAACAACCTACGTCAAACATAACTCCAACACCGTGTTCACTTCCCGAACCCCGCCGAGAAGAGACCATCACGGTTACACACGCGGTTGATGCGTTTTAGTTAAGATAAGTTTCAGGTTTTCTACAACCAGACATTAACAAATTCCCATCTGCCCATAACCGCGGGCACGACTTTCGAAAGTTCAAATCCCTGCAGGGGAGTCCCAACTTAGCCCATCACAAGCTCTCACGGTCAACAAAGGATATTCCTTCTCCTAAGACAATCTCATCAGGCTCGGCATCTCGGTTACAAGACATCTTCGACAATGGTAAAACAAGTCCAGCAAAGCCGCCCGAATGTGCCGACAAATCCCGATAGGAGCTGCACATATCTCGTTCTCAGGGCACACTCAGATGAGACTAGCTACGAGTAAAACCAACCCTCAAGTTTCCCCGAGGTGGCCCCGCAGGCAGCTCAGTTTGGACCAACACTTAGAGAAGCACTGGCCCGAGGGGGTTAAAATCAAGATGACCCTTGAGTCCGCAAAACCCAAGGGAAAAGGCTAGGTTATTAGTGCAAATGGTAAAACCAAGGTTGGGCCTTGCTGGAGGAGTTTTATTCAAAGCGAACTGTCAAGGGGTTCCCATTATAACCCAACCGTGTAAGGAACGCAAAATCTGGGAACATAACACCGATATGACGGAAACTAGGGCGGCAAGAGTGGAACAAAACACCAGGCATAAGGCCGAGCCTTCCACCCTTTACCAAGTATATAGATGCATTAATTAAATAAGAGATATTGTGATATCCCAACAAAATATCCATGTTCCAACATGGAACAAACTCCAATCTTCACCTGCAACTAAGAACGCTATAAGAGGGGCTGAGCAAAGCGGTAACATAGCCAAACAATAGTTTGCTAGGACAAGGTGGGTTAGAGGTTTGACATGGCAATTTGGGAGGCATGATAAGCAAGTGGTAGGTATCGTAGCATAGGCATAGCAAAAGAGCGAGCATCTAGCAAGCAAAGATAGAAGTGATTTTGAGGGTATGGTCATCTTGCCTGAAACCCCGCAAGGAAGAAGAACGAGTCCACGAAGAAGACAAACGGACGTAGTCGAACAGATCCTCAGAAACGCGATGTTATCGGAACCAACTCGAAGAAGCAACACCAGAAAGAAGCACACAACATAGTAAACAACCACCACATCACCATGGCATGATGCACAATCGAGTATGAAGCATGTCCGATTTAATGAAGCATGGCATGGCAAAATGCACAAACAATCCTACAAATTAAGTGGAGCTCAACATGCAACGGGTTGCATATTGACGAAACACCACATTCAAGTTATTTAGTTCGATCTCGTTTAGGTACACAACAATATTAAATGTTGTTAAACATGGCAAGAGGTGGAGCATAGAAGAACTACTTAACTAGGCAAGTTTAAATGAGGCCGGAAACAACAAGCAACAAGTCCGAAAACTCCTGATGTGCATGTTTTAAGGTTTGGTACTGTTCTGCCCTAAAGCATATTTTAGAGTTGTTAAACATGCAAGATGATTCCACCATGTTAAACTAGGCATTTTCCACCCCATTTACATATAAACTTTGTTAGGTTTGGAGCTACGGTTATTTAGTTATGAATTAAAGCATTTTAACATGGCATACGAGCAAAATAATGCAAACGTCATTTCAACATTTCAAACATAGATGAAAGTTGGATATTATGAATCTAGACAAAATTCTAAACAAGTTTCATATATTAAGTTTTTACATGTGATGCTTAGTTTGTGAGTTTAAATATGCATGAAGTTCAAGGGGTTTTCTACAAATCTGTTTTACTCGAATAAAAGGAAAATCGCTGAACTGAAAAAAAAACAGAAGTGGGCCAAACTGAGGCTGACTGGGCCTCACCAGAGGTGCTTAGCCCACGCGGTGGAGAGGTAGGCCGAAAGGGGGCGCTGAGCCTTGCGTGGATCTGACTCAAGCGGACGAGGGCCGCAGTCAACGAGGCGGGTGCTCGTTCCCGAGCGAACAGAGGCTTCTCCTCCCTGTTTGAGTGAAGCATAGGTGAGGCCTGACCAACGGCGGCGCAGCGGTAGGGACTTGGCGTCGCCGGCGGCAGGGGAGGCATGGGCTCACGGATCCAGGCGAAGCAGGGGAGGCTAGCAAGGCAGGGGCATCAAGAGGAGCTGTTCCGGTGGCGGCGAGCTTGCTGCGTTGGGGACGAGGGCATGCAGCGGCACTTGGGCAGCTGGGCGGCCATGGCATCGGCGTAGGGCTTGAAGGAGCAGGCGGGGCTCGGGCGAGAAGGGGGGTCGCGAAGGAGGCTGATCCGGCGCGAATCTGAAGGGTGGCGACAAGGACAAACGGCGGCCATGGCAGCTCGGTTCCCTGTGAAGAAGAAGAGAACAAGGGGAGAGCTACACGTAAGAGAGAGAGAAAGAAGGAAGGGAAAAGAGCAGGGGAGGAAGGGCGCAGGGCATGGCCTGGTTCCGTGGTGGTAGTCGCCGTTGGCATCTGGTACTCGGGCAAGGCGGCGCTGGTGGATCGAGGTGCTCGGGGACGAGCGAGCAGAGGAGGGGATCGATGGATCTGATAGGCTTGGCACAGAATGCAAGGAGGAGGAGGGCATCAGGTGGCGGCGCGGATGGATTGATGGGACAAACGGGCTAAAATCTAGGGATTAGTCTAGGGTTGCCACTATATATAGCAAGCCGGATAGGTTTAGGGGGGTATAAGGTCTCTCCGATCGTAATCGGACGGATGGGAAAAATAGCTTAGGTAGCCCAAATAAGGAAATGGTGATATTTTGTAGATGTTTGGGGATGTTCCGAGTCCAACGGTGAGAACTGCCCGGGTCGGGTCCAGGGAAGTTTCGGACGCGCACGTGAGGGGGTCGATGCACCGTGCAAGGAGGGGTTTCGGGGCCTGGCGGTTGACAGCGGACTGTGCAGAAAGCTTTGGGCTGAGAGAAGAGAAGAGAGATGCAGCCCGGCAACTGTTTCCGGAGACCGAAAACGTCCGACGTTTAACCGATTATATTGCCGCTATAGATTAACAGTTGGGCTATCAAACGGACTCCGAATGCGATGAAACTTGGCAGGTGGCCTACCTACACTATAATAAGACCGCATGCCAACTTTCAACCCATTCCGAGAATATTTTCTGGACACTTATAAAATAATATTTCGGACATGCCGCGGGCGCGTGCAAGTGTGTCTGGGCTCACAATGGACAACGAAAAGAACTGGGGGAACCCGGACGGATGCAGGTTTTGAAAACATGATGATGCAATGCACATGATGACACGACAAGATGCAACACGCAAGCAAATGACATGGCAACGGCGGCGAATAACTGGAAGACACCTGGCACATCGGTCTTGGGGCGTCACACTAGTGGCCACAGTGCAGGCCCATCCCATCCCCGGTCATCCACTTGCTCTCTGTTCACCAGGCACCCCGTGGACACAGGAGCGTCGTCCATGGCCGGATAGCCACGGGGCGGCCATCCCGCGCCTCCCCGCCGTCTCCCTGCGTTGGATAAGAATGCCCCACGCCCCCTGTGTCAACCCTAGCCTCACGATTCCCCCTCGCACCGCTCTTTCTCTCTCTCGCACTCCGGATCAAACTAACCGCCGCACACCAGAGCTTGCTGTCGACGACACCGTAGCCATCGTCCTCCCCGAGCTCCAAGATGACATCTAGGAGCTGCCACTGCCTCGTCTGCGTCGGCTACACCAGCAGATTGACCGAGATCGTCCCTGCATCGTCACCATTGAGTCATCTTCTTCGCTCACGGTCGTCGGGTCAAGCCACCACATCCGGGACATCCTCGAGCCTCCCAAGCCACCCTACGAGTTCGCTGTGAGCTCACCGTCTTTTCCTTCTATTCTTCCTCTCTCATTTGTCATCTAGCCGTATTTCCTGCGACATCCGTGTGCTCCCATCGCCACGCTAGTCGCCGTCGTCGCATCCGGAGCTTAGCTCCCGTGCCCTTCTCGTGCTCCTGCGCGCCTCTGGACTCGCCCACATGTGCGCGCCTGCGCCTCCCGCTGAATCACCCTGGCCCACCCGCGCGCAGCACCGCCACTGCCATCACGCGCTCATCGTCCGGGCGCTCCGCTCCCCGCAGCCGCTTGCCGTGTCCCTGCAGCCCTCCCGCCGGAGCCGCGCTCATCGGTGCCCCGGCTACCGCCTACTTCTTCTGCTCCGCTTCGCTGCGCCGCCACCGCAGCCTCCCCTGCTGACTCCACCGCCCGCCTTGCCCCGCCGCTTCTGTGCCTCCCAGCGCCGCGTCCTCAGCCCCAATGCGCGGCCCCGACGCCCGGGTCCGGCGCCCGTCCGCCACCGCTCCTCGCTCTCCACGCGCCCAACCGAGCCCCTCTCCCGCCACTGCCGCTGCCTCGGCTAGCCGCTGCCAGGCGCAGCTCCGGCCGGCCTCATCGCGGCCGCGCCCGGGTCTGCCCCGCCCGTTAGCCCGTGCCCGCAACCGGCCTGAGCCACTAATGAACGGGACCCACACCCCTGTTAAAACGAAAATTAGAAATAAAAAATAAAAAAATAATATATATATAACTATTAATTAATTAAGTTAAAAATTATTTAAGTTTGCTTAATTAACTTAACACTTGCTAATTAGCTCACTAAAACTGTTAATTAGTAGATCAGAGTATGATAGGGGGCCCCACCCCCCGTTGACCAGTCAAATGTTGACTGGTCAACTGGGACCCCCTGGACCCACTGTCAGCCCCTTAGTGTATTTTTGTGTGCACTATGCTGGGTGCACTTAGCTTTTTATCCATTTATTTTCGAATTAAATAAAATCCATAAAAATGCAAAAATTGTTTAAATCTTTGGAAAATCATATAAATTAATCTGTAACTCAGATGAAAATACTTTGTACATGAAAGTTGCTCAGAATGATGAGACGAATTCAAATCCGCACTCCGTTCGTTCGCCACACGTCCCTAGCATAGTGAACGTGCAACATTTCACCTCTGGTTCATTTGTTCGAAAACGCAAAACACCCGGAATATTTTCCTGGATGTTTCCCCCCTTTGTAGGTAGCACCTAATACATCGTTAGGGCACACCTAGCACCGCACCTTGTCATGCCATGCATCGTCATGCTTATGTATGCATTATATTTATTGTTTCTTCCCCCTCTTCTCTCGTTAGACACCGAGACCGACGTCGCTGCTACCCAGTGCGACTACGGTGTTGACGACCCCTCCTTGCCAGAGCAACCAGGCAAGTCCCCCTTGATCAACCCGATAACGCCTATTCTTCTCTCTACTGCTTGCATTAGAGTAGTGTAGCATGTTACTACTTTTGGTTAATCCTATTCTGCTGCATAGCCTGTCATTGTTGCTGCAATTGTTGATACATTTACCTGCAATCCTAAATACTTAGTATAGGATGCTACTTTATCATTAGTGGCCTTACACTCTTGTCCGTCTGTCATGCTATACTACTGGGCCGTGATCACTTCGGGAGGTGATCACGGGTACATATACTATATACTTCTACATACTTATGTTACTGTTCGGAGATGGGGGCTGAAGGGGCACGTGGTTACATCCAGGTAGTGATGGGCCTGGGTTCCCGACAGCCCCCTGATGGTTACTTTGTGGCGGAGCGACATGGCAGGTTGAGACCACCTAGGAGAGAGGCGGGCCTAGCCCTAGTCGGCATCCGCGGTTACTTCAAAATAACACGCTTAATGAGATCTTGGTATTTGATCTGAGTCTGGCCACTTGTCTATACGCACTAACCAACTACGCGGGAACAGTTATGGGCACTCGACGTCGTGGTATCAGCCGAAGCCTTCTTGACGTCAGCGACTAAGTGGCACGCGCCGGATTGGACTGGAGTGGCTGCTCTTGTATTAGGGAGGTTAGGTCTGCTTCCGGCCGCCCATGCAACGTACATGTGTGCAATGGGCGATGGTCCCAGACCCCTGCGCCATAGGATTTAGACCGGTGTGCTGACCTCTCTGTTGTGCCTAGGTAGGGCTGCGATGTGTTGATCTTCCGAGGCCGGGCATGACCTAGGAAAGTGTGTCCGGCAAAGGGGATCGAGCGTGTTGGGAAATTTGGTGCATGATACGTCCATTTTGCATCATGCTTTCATATCGAATATTTATTACATTATGGGATGTTATTACACATTATGTCACAATACTTATGCCTATTCTCCCTTATTTTACAAGGTTTACATAAAGAGGGAGAATGCCGGCAGCTGGGATTCTGGGCTGGAAAAGGAGCAAATATTGGAGACCTATTCTGCACAGCTCCAAAAGTCCTGAAACTTCACGAAAGCTATTTCCAAAATATATAAAAAATACTGAGCGCAAGAAGTTCCAGAGGGGGCCACACCCTGGCCACGAGGGTGGGGGGCGCACCCTACCCCCTGGGCACGCCCCCTACCTCGTGGGCCCCTTGGTGGCCCTCTGATGCCCATCTTCCGCTATATGGAGTCTTTCATCGAGGAAAAAAATGATAAGCTAGCTTTCGGGACAAGACTCCGTTGCCACGAGGCGGAACCTTGGCGGAACCAATCTAGGGCTCTAGCGGAGTTGTTCTATCGGGGAAACTTCCCTCCGGGAGGGGGAAATCATCACCATCGTCATCACCAACGATCCTCTCATCGGGAGGGGGTCAATCTCCATCAACATCCTCACCAGCACCATCTCATCTCAAACCCTAGTTCATCTCTTGTATCCAATCTTTGTATCCAAACCTCAGATTGGTACCTGTGGGTTGCTAGTAGTGTTGATTACTCCTTGTAGTTGGTGCTAGTTGGTTTACTTGTTGGAAGATCATATGTTTAGATCCATTATGCATATTAATACCCCTCTGATTATGAACATGAATATGCTTTGTGAGTAGTTACATTTGTTCCTGAGGACATGGGAGAAGTCTTGCTATTAGTAGTCATGTGAATTTGGTATTCGTTCGATATTTTGATGAGATGTATGTTGTCATCCCTCTAGTGGTGTCATGTGAACGTCGACTACATGACACTTCACCATTGTTTGGGCCTAGAGGGAGGCATTGGGAAGTAAAGTAGATGATAGGTTGCTAGGGTGACAGAAGCTTAAACCCTAGTTTATGCGTTGCTTCGTAAGGGGCTGATTTGGATCCATATGTTTCATGCTATGGTTAGGTTTACCTTAATACTTCTGTTGTAGTTGCGGATGCTTGCAATAGGGGTTAATCATAAGTGGGATGCTTTTCCAAGTAAGGACAGTACCCAAGCACCGGCCCACCCACATATCATATTATCAAAGTACCGAACGCGAATCATATGATCGTGATGAAAACTAGCTTGACGATAATTCCCATGTGTCCTCGGGAGCGGTTTACATCATATAAGAGTTTGTCCAGGCTTGTCCTTTGCTACGATAAGGATTGGGCCATCTTGCTGCACCTTATTTGCTTTTATTATTTGTTACTTGTTACCAATTACCTTATCACAAAACTATCTGTTACCGATAATTTCAGTGCTTGCAGAGAATACCTTGCTGAAAACCGCTTATCATTTCCTTCTACTCCTCGTTGGGTTCGACACTCTTACTTATCGAAAGGACTACGATAGATCCCCTATACTTGTGGGTCATCAAGACTCTTTTCTGGCGCCGTTGTCGGGGAGTGAAGCGCCTTTGGTAGGTGGAATTTGGTAAGGGAAAATTTATATAGTGTGCTGAAATTTACTGTCACTTGTTACTATGGAAAGTAATCCTTTGAGGGGCTTGTTAGGGGTATCTTCACCTCGACCGGTAGAGAAAATAGTTGCTCCTCAACCTACTCAACCTACTGAAAATGAAAATGTTTACTTTGAAATTCCTTCGGGTATGATAGAAAAACTGCTAGCTAATCCTTTTGCAGGAGATGGAACATTGCATCCCGACTTACACTTAATCTATGTGGATGAAGTTTGTGGATTATTTAAGCTCGGAGGTATGCCCGACGATGTTATCAAGAAGTAGGTCTTCCCTTTATCTTTGAAGGGAGATGCTTTGACATGGTATAGGCTATGTGATGATATGGGATCATGGGACTACAAATGGTTGAAATTGGAATTCCATCAGAAGTTTTATCCTATGCATCTTGTTCATCGTGATTGTAATTATATATATAATTTTTGGACTCGCAAAGGAGAAAGCATCGCTCAAGCTTGGGGGAGGCTTAAGTCAATGTTTTATTCATGCCCCAATCATGAGCTCTCAAGAGAAATGATTATTCAAAAAATTTATGCTCGGCTTTCTGACAACAATCGCTCCATGCTCGATACTTCTTGTACTGGTTCCTTTATGATGAAGACTATTGAATACAAATGGAATTTATTGGAGAGAATTAAACGCAACTCTGAATATTGGGATCTCGATGAAGGTAAGGAGTTAGGTATAACACCTAAGTTTGATTGTGTTAAATCTTTTATGGATACCGTTGTTTTCCGTAAATTTAGCACTAAATATGGACTTGACTCTGAGATAGTAGCTTCTTTCTGTGAATCCTTTGCTACTCATGTTGATCTCCCTAAGGAGAAGTGGTTTAAATATAATCCTCCCATTGAAGTAAAAGTAGTTGCACCTATTAAAGTTGAAGAAAAGACTATCACTTATAATGATCCTATTGTTCCTATTGCTTATGTTGAGAAACCACCTTTCCCTATTAGAATAAAGAATCATGCTAAAGCTTCAACTGTGGTCAACAAAAGTAATATTAAGACACCTAAACCCCCTGAGCGGGTTAAAATTGAACCTAATGTTGCTATGGTTAAAGATCTATTGGTCGATAATATTGATGGGCATGTTATTTACTTCTGTGATGAGACTTCTAGAATTGCTAAACCAGGTGCTAAGGATAAGCATAAACCTGTGGTAGGCATGCCTGTTATTTCTGTTAAAATAGGAGATCATTGTTATCATGGCCTGTGTGATATGGGTGCTAGTGCTAGTGCAATACCTATTTCCTTATACTACGAAATTATGCATGATATTGCACCAGCTGAAATAGAAGGTATTGATGTTACCATTAAACTTGCTAATAGAGATACTATTTCGCCAATTGGGATTGTTAGAGACGTTGAAGTCTTGTGTGGGAAAGCTAAATATCCTGCTGACTTTCTTGTTCTTGGTTCCCCTCAAGATAGCTTTTGTCCCATTATATTTGGTAGACCCTTCTTGAATACTGTTAATGCTAAGATAGACTGCAATAAGGATATTGTTTCTGTTGGTTTAGGGGATATGTCTCATGAGTTTAATTTTTGTAAATTTCGTTGACAACCCCATGATAAAGAATTGCCTAGTAAAGATTAAATTATTGGTCTTGCTTCTATTGCCGTGCCTCCTAGTGATCCATTAGAACAATACTTGCTAGACCATGAAAATGATATGTTCATGAATGAAAGAAGGGAAATATATGAAGTATTCTTTAAACAGGGACCTATTCCGAAACACAATTTTCCTGTTGAAATCCTAGGGGATCCTCCTCCACCCAAGGGTGATCCCGTGTTTGAGCTTAAACCATTACCTGATACTCTTAAATATGCTTATCTTGATGAAAAGAAAATATATCCTGTTATTATTAGGGCTAACCTTTCAGAGATGGAGGAAGAGAAATTATTGAAAACTCTGAAGAAGCACCGTACTGCTATTGGATATACTCTTGATGATCTTAAGGGCATTAGTCCCACTCTATGTCAACACAAAATAAATTTGGAGGAAGACACCAACCCAGTTATTGATCATCAATGACGGCTGAATCCTAAGATGAAAGAAGTGGTAAGAAAAGAAATATTAAAGCTCCTTGAGGCAGGTATAGTTTATCCCGTTGCTGATAGTCAGTGGGTAAATCCTGTTCATTGTGTCCCGAAGAAGGGAGGTATTACTGTTGTTCCTAATGATAAAGATGAATTGATTCCGCAAAGGATTATTACAGGTTATAGGATGGTAACTGATTTCTGCAAATTAAATAAGGCTACTAAAAGAGATCATTACCCCTTGCCTTTCATTAATCAAATGCTAGAAAGATTATCCAAACATACACATTATTGCTTTCTAGATGGTTACTCTGGCTTCTCTCAAATACCTATGTCAGCTGATGATCAATCGAAGACCACTTTTACTTGCCCTTTTGGTACTTTTTCTTATAGACGTATGCCTTTTGGTTTATGTAATGCACCTGCTACCTTTCAAAGATGCATGATGGCTATATTCTCCGACTTTTGTGAAAAGATATGTGAGGTTTTCATGGATGATTTCTCCGTTTATGGATCCTCTTTTGATGATTGCTTAAGCAACCTTGATCGAGTTTTGCAGAGATGTGAAGAAACTAATCTTGTCCTGAATTGGGAGAAATGCCACTTTATGGTTAATGAAGGTATTGTCTTGGGGCATAAAATTTCTGAAAGAGGCATTGAAGTTGATAAAGCTAAAGTTGATGATATTGAAAAGATGCCATGTCCCAAGGACATTACAGGTATAAGAAGCTTCCTCGGTCACATCGGTTTTTATAGGAGATTCATTAAGGACTTCTCAAAAATTTCTCGGCCTCTGACTAATCTATTACAAAAAGATATTCCTTTTGTCTTTGATGATGATTGTGTATAAGCATTTGAAATACTTAAGAAAGCATTGATCTCTGCACCTATTGTTCAGCCACTTGATTGGAATTTACCCTTTGAAATTATGTCTGATGTTAGTGATTATGTTGTAGGTGTTGTTCCAGGGCAAAGAGTTGATAAGAAATTAAATGTTATTCAATATGCTAGTAAAACTCTAGACAATGCCCAGAGAAATTATGCTACCACTGAAAAAGAATTTTTAGCAGTTGTATTTGCTTGTGATAAGTTCAGACCTTATATTGTTGATTCTAAAGTAACTATTCACACTGGTCATGCTGCTATTAAATATCTTATGGAAAAGAAAGATGCAAAACCTAGACTTATTAGATGGGTTCTTCTGCTACTAGAATTTGATTTGCATATTATTGATAGAAAGGGAGCTGAGAACCCCGTTGCAGACAACTTGTCTAGATTAGAGAATGTTCTTGATGACCCACTACCTATTGATGATAGCTTTCCTGATGAACAATTAAATGTCGTAAATGCTTCTCATACTGCTCCATGGTATGCTGATTATGCTAATTATATTGTTGCTAAATTTATACCACCTACTTTCACATACCAGCAAAAGAAAAAGTTCTTCTATGATTTGAGACATTACTTTTGGGATGACCCACATCTTTATAAAGAAGGAGTAGATGGTGTTATTAGATGTTGTGTACCTGAGCATGAACAGGAACAAATCCTACACAAGTGTCACTCCGAGGCTTATGGAGGACACCATGCAGGAGATAGAACTGCACACAAGGTATTGCAATCCAGTTTTTATTGGCCTACTCTCTTCAAGGAGGCCCGTAAGTTTGTCTTGTCTTGTGATAAATGTCAAAGAATTGGTAATATTAGTAGATGTCAAGAAATGCCTATGAATTATTCACTTGTTATTGAACCATTTGATGTTTGGGGCTTTGATTATATGGGACCATTTCCTTCCTCTAATGGGTATACACATATTTTAGTTGTTGTTGATTACGTTACTAAGTGGGTAGAAGCTATTCCAACTAGTAGTGCTGATCATAACACCTCTATTAAGATGCTCAAAGAAGTTATTTTCCCGAGGTTTGGAGTCCCTAGATATTTAATGACTGATGGTGGTTCACATTTTATTCATGGTGCCTTTCGTAAAATGCTTGCTAAGTATGACGTTAATTATAGAATTGCATCCCCTTATCACCCACAGTCTAGTGGTTAAGTAGAATTGAGTAACAGAGAGCTCAAATTAATTTTGCAAAAGACTGTTAATAGATCTAGAATGAATTGGTCCAAGGAACTTGATGATGCATTATGGACCTATAGAACTGCATATAAAAATCCTATGGGTATGTGATACGTCTCCAACGTATCTATAATTTTTGATTGATCCATGCTATATTATATACTGTTTTGGACATTATTGGGCTTTATTATCCACTTTTATATTATTTTTGGGACTAACCTATTAACTGGAGGCCCATCCCAGAATTGCTGTTTTTTTGCCTATTTTAGGGTTTCGAAGAAAAGGAATATCAAACGGAGTCCAAATGGAATGAAACCTTCGGGAACGTGATTTTCTCAACAAACAAGACCTGAGAGACTTGGACCCTACGTCAAGAAAGAAAAAGAGGAGGCCACGAGGTAGGGGGGCGTGCCTACCCCCAGGCGCGCCCTCCACCCTCGTGGGCCCCCTGTTGCTCCACCAACGTACTCCTTCCTCCTATATATACCTACGTACCCCCAAACGATCAGAGACGGAGCCAAAACCCTAATTCCACCACCGTAACTTTCTGTATCCACGAGATCCCATCTTGGGGCCTATTCCGGAGCTCCGCCGGAGGAGGCATCGATCACAGAGGGCTTCTACATCAACACCATAGCCCTCCGATGAAGTGTGAGTAGTTTACCTCAGACCTACGGGTCCATAGTTAGTAGCTAGATGGCTTCTTCTCTCTTTTTGGATCTCACTACAATGTTCTCCCTCTCTCTTGTGGAGAACTATTCGATGTAATCTTCTTTTTGCGGTGTGTTTGGTGAGATCGATGAATTGTGGGTTTATGATCAAGTCTATCTATGAATAATATTTGAATCTTCTCTGAATTCTTTTATGTATGATTGGTTATCTTTGCAAGTCTCTTCGAATTATCAGTTTGGTTTGGCCTACTAGATTGATCTTTCTTTCAATGGGAGAAGTGCTTAGCTTTGGGTTCAATCTTGCGGTGTCCTTTCCCAGTGACAGTAGGGGCAGCAAGGCACGTAGTGTATTGTTGCCATCGAAGATAACAAGATGGGGTTTTCTTCATATTGCATGAGTCTATCCCTCTACATCATGTCATCTTGCTTAAGGCGTTACTCTGTTTTTAAATTAATACTCTAGATGCATCCTGGATAGCGGTCGATGAGTGGAGTAATAGTAGTATATGCAGGCAGGAGTCGGTCTACTTGTCTCGGACGTGATGCCTATATACATGATCATACCTAGATATTCTCATAACTATGCTCAATTCTGTCAATTGATCAACAGTAATTTGTTCACCCACTGTAGAATACATATGCTCTCGAGAGAAGCCACTAGTGAAACCTATGGCCCCCGGGTCTATCTTTATCATATTAATCTCCTACTACTTAGTTATTTCCTCTTGCTTTTACTTTGCCTTTATTTTACTTTGCATCTTTATCATAAAAATACCAAAAATATTATCTTATCAGATCTCACTCTCGTAAGTGGCCTTATAGGGATTGACAACCCCTATTTGCGTTGGTTGCGAGGATTTATTTGTTTTGTGCAGGTACGAGGGACTCGTGCGTAGCCTCCTACTGGATTGATACCTTGGTTCTCAAACACTGAGGGAAATACTTACGCTACTTTGCTGCATCATCCCTTCCTCTTCGGGGAACTAACACAGTGCTCAAGAGGTAGCAAGAAGGATTTCTGGCGCCGTTTCTGGGGAGGTCTACGCAAAAGTCAACATACCAAGTACCCATCACATACCCTTATCTCCCGCATTACATTATTTGCCATTTGCCTCTCGTTTTCCTCTCTCCCACTTCACCCTTGCCGTTTTATTTGACTCACTCTCTATCCTCCCTCTCTTTCTCTATTTGCCTCTTTTTGCCCACTTGCTTTTTGTTTGCTTGTGTGTTAGTTTGCTTGCTTGTCACGATGGCTCAAGATAATACTAAATTGTGTGACTTCACCAATACCAACAACAATGATTTTATTAGCACTCCGTTTGCTCCTCTTACCGATGCTGAATCTTGTGAAATTAATACCGCTTTGCTGAATCTTGTCATGAAAGATCCGTTTTCCGGCCTTCCTAGTGAAGATGCCGCTACCCATCTAAATAGCTTCGTTGATTTGTGTGACATGCAAAATAATAAAGATGTGGATAATGATATTTTTAAATTGAAGCTATTTCCTTTTTCGCTTAGAGATCGTGCTAAAGCTTGGTTTTTGTCTTTGCCTAAAAATATTATTGATTCATGGAATAAGTGCAAAGATTCTTTTATCTCTAAGTATTCTCCTCCCACTAAGATCATCTCTCTTAGAAACGATATTATGAACTTTAAGCAACTTGATCATGAACATGTTGCACAAGCTTGGGAGAGAATGAAATTAATTATACGTAATTGCCCAACTCATGGTTTAAATTTGTGGATGATTGTTCAGAATTTTTATGCCGGATTGAATTTTGCTTCTAGAAATCTTTTAGATTTGGCCGCGGGAGGCACTTTTATGGAAATCACTTTAGGAGAAGCTACTAAACTCCTAGATAATATTATGGTTAATTATTCTCAATGGCATACTGAAAGATCTACTAATAAAAAGGTGCATGCGATAGAAGAAATTAATGTTTTGAGTGGAAAGATGGATGAACTTATGAAATTATTTGCTAATAAGAGTGTTTCTTCTGATCCTAATGATATGCCCTTGTCTACTTTGATTGAGAATAATAATGAATCTATGGATGTGAATTTTGTTGGTAGGAACAATTTTGGTAACAACGCGTATAGAGGAAATTTCAACCCTAGGCCTTATCCTAGTAATCCCTCTAATAATTATGGTAATTCCTACAACAATTCTTATGGAAATTATAATAAGATGCCCTCTGATTTTGAATCTAATATTAAAGAATTTATTACTTCGCAAAAGAATTTTAATGCTATGATTGAAGAAAAAATGCTTAAGATTGATGATTTGGCTAGGAACGTTGATATAATTTCTCTTGATGTTGATTCTTTGAAACTTAGATCTATTCCACCTAAGCATGATATCAATGAGTCTCTCAAAGCCATGAGAATTTCCATTGATGAGTGCAAATAAAGAACCGCTAGGATGCGTGCTAAGAAAGATGCCTTTATAAGAGCGTGTTCTTCTAGTTCCTATGAAAATAAAGATGAAGATATAAAAGTTATTGGTGTGTCACCTATTAAATCTTTGTTTTGCAATATGAATCTTGATAATGATGGGACTGAATATGATCCACATTTACCTAAAAGGCGTTCCAAGAATTCGGAATTTGTTGATCTTGATGCTAAATTTGATAAAAGTGGGACTGAAGAAATTAAAACCCTAGATGTTGCTAAACCCACTATTATGGATTTAAAGGAATTTAACTATGAAAATTGCTCTTTGATTGATTGTATTTCCTTGTTGCAATCCGTGCTAAATTCTCCTCACGCTTATAGTCAAAATAAAGCGTTTACTAAACATATCGTTGATGCCTTGATGCAATCTTATGAAGAAAAACTTGAATTGGAAGTTTCTATCCCTAGAAAACTTTATGATGAGTGGGAACAAACTATTAAAATTAAAATTAAAGATCATGAATGCTATGCTTTATGTGATTTGGGTGCTAGTGTTTCCACGATTCCAAAGACTTTGTGTGATTTGTTAGGTTTCCGTGATTTTGATGATTGCTCTCTAAACTTGCACCTTGCGGATTCCACTATTAAGAAACCTATGGGAAGAATTAATGATGTTCTTATTGTTGCAAATAGGAATTATGTGCCTGTAGATTTTATTGTTCTTGACATAGATTGCAATCCTTCATGTCCTATTATTCTTGGTAGACCTTTCCTTAGAACGATTGGTGCAATTATTGATATGAAGGAAGGAAATATTAGATTCCAATTTCCATTAAGGAAAGGCATGGAACACTTTCCTAGAAAGAAAATTAAATTACCTTATGAATCTATTATGAGAGCCACTTATGGATTGCCTACCAAAGATGGCAATACCTAGATCTATTCTTGCTTGTTATGCCTAGCTAGGGGCGTTAAACGATAGCGCTTGTTGGGAGGCAACCCAATTTTATTTTTATTACTTGCTTTTTGCTCCTGTTTAGTAAGAAATAATTTATCTAGCCTATGTTTTGGTTGTGTTTTTTGTGTTTAATTAGTGTTTGTGCCAAGTAGAACCGTTGGGAAGGCTTGGGGAAAGTCTTGTTGAACTTGCTGTAAAAAACAGAAACTTTAGCGCTCACGAGAACTGCTGTCATTTTTATTTGGGTAGTGCTATTTAGTTAATTCTTTTTGCAGATGATTAATAGATAAACTTCTCACGTCCAGAAATTTATTTTAGAATTTTTGGGGTTCCAGATCTTGCGCTAGCTACAGATTACTTCAGAATGTTCCGTTTTTGAAAGATTCTGTTTTTCGTGTGTTGTTTGCTTATTTTGATGAATCTATGGCTAGTAAAATAGTTTATAAACCATAGAGAAGTTGGAATGAAGTAGGTATAACACCAATATAAATAAAGAATGAGTTCATTACAGTACCTTGAAGTGGTCTTTTATTTTCTTTCGCTAACGGAGCTCACGAGATTTTCTACTTTAAGTTTTGTGTTGTGAAGTTTTCAAGTTTTGGGTAAAGATTTGATGGATTATGGAACAAGGAGTGGCAAGAGCCTAAGATTGGGGATGCCCGTGGAACTCCCAAGATAATCTAAGGACACCTAAAAGCCAAAGCTTGGGGATGCCCCGGAAGGCATCCCCTCTTTCGTCTACTCCTATCGGTAACTTTACTTGGAGCTATATTTTTATTCGCCACATGATATGTGTTTTGCTTGGAGCGTCTTGTATGATTTGAGTCTTTGCTTGTTAGTTTACCACAATCATCCTTGCTCTACACACCTTTTGATAGAGCCATACATGATTTGGAATTTGTTAGAATACTCTATGTGCTTCGCTTATATCATTTGAGTTATATAATTTTTGCTCTAGTACTTCACTTATAGCTTTTAGAGCACGGTCGTGGATTTGTTTTATAGAAACTATTGATCTCTCATGCTTCACTTAGATTATTTTGAGAGTCTAAATAGCATCATAATTTGCTTAAAATCCTAATATGCTGGGTATTCAAAGTTAGTAAAATCTTCTTAAGAGTGTTTTGAATACTAAGAGAAGTTTGATGCTTGATGATTGTTTTGAGATATGGAGGAAATAATATCAAAGTCGTGCTAGTTGAGTAGTTGTGAAATTGAGAAATACTTGTGTTGAAGTGTGCAAGTCCCGTAGCATGCACGTATGGTAAACGTTATGCAACAAATTTGAAACATGAGGTGTTATTTGATTGTCTTCCTTATGAGTGGCGGTCGGGGACGAGCGATGGTCTTTTCCTACCAATCTATCCCCCTAGGAGCATGCGCGTAGTACCGAGGTTTTTGATGACTTGTAGATTTTTGCAATAAGTATGTGAGTTATTTATGACTAATGTTGAGTCCATGGATTATACGCACTCTCACCCTTCCATCCTTGCTAGCCTCTTCGGTACCATGCATTGCCCTTTCTCACATTGAGAGTTGGCGTAAACTTCGCCGGTGCATCCAAACCCCGTGATATGATACGCTCTTTCACACATAAACCTCCTTCTATCTTCCTCAAAACAGCCACCATACCTACCTATTATGGCATTTCCATAGCCATTCCGAGATATATTTCCATGCAACTCTCCATCATTCTGTTCATCATGACACATTCATTATTGTCATATTGCTTAGCATGATCATGTAGTTGACATAGTATTTGTGGCAAAGCCACCGTTCATAATTCTTTCATACATGTCACTCTTGGTCCATTGCATATCCCGGTACACCACCGGAGGCATTCATATAGAGTCATCTTTTGTTCTAGTATCGAGTTGTAATCATTGAGTTGTAAATAAATAGAAGTGTGATGATCATCATTTTCTAGAGCATTGTCCCAAGTGAGGAAAACCAAAAAAATAAAAGTCCATAAAAAAAGAGAAGGCCCAAAAAAGAAAAAAAGGAGAAAGGCCATAAAAAAGAGAAGCCCAAAAAAATGAGAGAAAAAGAGAGAAGGGGCAATGTTACTATCCTTTTGCCACACTTGTGCTTCAAAGTAGCACCTTAATCTTCATGTTAGAGAGTCTCTTGTTTTGTCACTTTCATATACTAGTGGGAATTTTTCATTATAGAACTTGGCTTGTATATTCCAACAATGGGCCTCCTCAAGTGCCCTAGGTCTTCGTGAGCAAGCAAGTTGGATGCACACCTACTAGTTTCTTTTGTTGAGCTTTCATACATTTATAGCTCTAGTGCATCCGTTGCATGGCAATCCCTACTCCTTGCATTAACATCAATCGGTGGGCATCTCCATAGCCCATAGATTAGCCTCGTTGATGTGAGACTTTTTTTGTCTTCTCCACATAACTCCCCTCATTATATTCTATTCCACCCATAGTGCTATCTCCATGGCTCGCGCTCATATATTGCGTTAAAGTTTATAGGTTTGAGATTACTAAAGTATGAAACAATTGCTTGGCATGTCATCGGGGTTGTGCATGATGAGAGCATTCTTGTGTGACGAAAATGAAACATGACTAAACCATATGATTTTGTAGGGATGAACTTTCTTTGGCCATGTTATTTTGAGAAGACATAATTGCTTAGTTAGTATGCTTGAAGTATTATTATTTTTATGTCAATATGAACTTTTGTCTTGAATCTTTCGGATCTGAATATTCATACCACAATTAATAAGAATTACATTAAAATTATGCCAAGTAGCACTCCGCATCAAAAATTCTGTTTTTATCATTTACCTACTCGAGGACGAGCAGGAATTAAGCTTGGGGGTGCTTGATTCTCCAACGTATCTATAATTTTTGATTGCTCCATGCTATATTATCTACTGTTTTGGACATTATTGGGCTTTATTATCCACTTTTGTATTATTTTTGGGACTAACCAATTAACCGGAGGCCCAGCCCAGAATTGCTGTTTTTTGCCTGTTTCAGGGTTTCGAAGAAAATGAATATCAAACGGAGTCCAAACGGAATGAAACCATCGGGAACGTGATTTTCTCAACAAACAAGACCCCGGAGACTTGGACCCTACGTCAAGAAAGAAAAGAGGAGGCCACGAGGTAGGGGGCGCGCCCTCCACTCTCGTGGCCCCCCTGTTGCTCCACCGGTGTACTCCTTCCTCCTATATATACCTCCGTACCCCCAAACGATCAGAGATGGAGCCAAAACCCTAATTCCACCGCCGTAACTTTCTGTATCCACGAGATCCCATCTTGGGGCCTGTTCCGGAGCTCCGCCGGAGGGGGCATCGATCACGGAGGGCTTCTACATCAACACCATAGCCCTCCGATGAAGTGTGAGTAGTTTACCTTAGACCTACGGGTCCATAGTTAGTAGCTAGATGGCTTCTTCTCTCTTTTTGGATCTTAATACAATGTTCTCACCCTCTCTTGTGGAGAACTATTCGATGTAATCTTCTTTTTATGGTGTGTTTGTTGACACCGATGAATTGTGGGTTTATGATCAAGTCTATCTATGAATAATATTTGAATCTTCTCTGAATTCTTTTATGTATGATTGGTTATATTTGCAAGTCTCTTCGAATTATCAGTTTGGTTTGGCCTACTAGATTGATCTTTCTTGCAATGGGAGAAGTGCTTAGCTTTGGGTTCAATATTGTGGTGTCCTTTCCCAGTGACAGTAGGGGCAGCAAGGCACGTAGTGTATTGTTGCCATTGAGGATAACAAGATTGGGTTTTCTTCATATTGCATGAGTCTATCCCTCTACATCATGTCATCTTGCTTAAGGCATTACTCTGTTTTTAACTTAATACTCTAGATGCATGCTGGATAGCGGTCGATGAGTGGAGTAATAGTAGTAGATGCAGGCAGGAGTCGGTCTACTTGTCTCAGACGTGATGCCTATATACATGATCATACCTAGATATTCTCATAACTATGCTCAATTATGTCAATTTCTCAACAGTAATTTGTCCACCCACCGTAGAATACTTATGCTCTCGAGAGAATCCACTAGTGAAACCTATGGCCCCCGGGTCTATCTTTATCATATTAATCTCCTACTACTTAGTTATTTCCTTTTGCTTTTACTTTGCCTTTATTTTACTTTGCATCTTTATCATAAAAATACCAAAAATATTATCTTATCATATCTATCAGATCTCACTCTCGTAAGTGGCCTTATAGGGATTGACAACCCCTATTTGCGTTGGTTGCGAGGATTTATTTGTTTTGTGCAGGTACGAGGGACTCGCGCGTAGCCTCCTACTGGATTGATACCTTGGTTCTCAAAAACTGAGGGAAATACTTATGCTACTTTGCTGCATCATCCCTTCCTCCTCGGGGAAAACCAACGCAGTGCTCAAGAGGTAGCAGTATGTCTCCGTATAAAATGGTTTATGGTAAAGCATGACACTTACCTCTTGAACTAGAACATAAGGCATATTGGGCCATTAAAGAGCTCAATTATGATTTCAAACTTGCCGGTCAGAAGAGGTTATTTGACATTAGCTCACTTGATGAATGGCGAACCCAGGCTTATGAAAATGCCAAGCTGTTTAAAGAAAACGTTAAAAGATGGCCTGATAAAAGGATACAAAAGCGTGAGTTTAATGTAGGTGATTATATATTGCTATAAAACTCTCGTTTAAGATTTTTTGTAGGCAAGCTTCTCTCTAAATGGGAAGGTCCTTACGTTATCGAGGAGGTCTATCGTTCCGGTGCCATAAAAATCAACAACTTCGAAGGCACAAATCCGAAGGTGGTGAACGGTCAAAGAATTAAACATTATATCTCAGGTAATCCCATAAATGTTGAAACTAATATTATTGAAACCATAACCCCGGAGGAATACATAAGGGACACTTTCCAAAACGTTTCAAACTCCGAAAAGGAATAGGTATGTGGTACGGTAAGTAAACCAACTCCAAAACAGTTCTAATGGCAATTTTTCTCCGTTTTGGAATATTTAGAAAAATAGGAAAATAAGAAGAAGACTGGAAAGGACATGAGGCTCCCACGAGGGTGGGAGGCGTGCACCTCGTGTGCTCTCCAGACTTCATTTTCTTGCATGATACTTATTTTGGTCGGTAAAAATTCATTATATAATCTCCCGAAGATTTTGACCACCGTATCACGCAAATATCTCTTGTCTTTGTTTCGAGTTGTCCTGATGCAGATTAGGGCAACATGTCGTCCCAGGATTCGGAAGGAGAAAGCTATGTGGCTGATTACCTTGCAGATCCTAAGGTCTATGGGGATATGGAGCATTGTGGTTGGACTACGGAAGAAGAAGAGGACTATGAAGCCAACGGAAAGGAGGAGACGAGCGCAGATGAAGATGAAGTCCCATTACCTCAACCTGGGGACATGCGTGTGAGTTCAAAAAGTCAAGCCTTCCTGATAGATCAAAGAAACCTAAGATCGAGTTTATCCCTTTATGCCTCTTGTAGGAAAACAAACAGGAATTATGCAAGAAGATATTAAGCCTTGAGCGGGAGATCGATGACCTAAGGGATCAAAGTTCTGTCCTCAAGCGCAAATTAAGGAAGAAGCCTACGCCATCAACAAAACCATAACCTTCTTACCCAACAAATAAGAACCGAGTATCTGGTATGGGCACTCCCCTTGGCAACTGCCAAGCTTGGGGGAGTGCCCCGGTATCGTATCACCATCACTTTTATCTTTACCGTTTTCCTTAGTTCAATCCTTTTGGTAATATCTTGATTTAGTAGAATAAAGTTTTAGTATGATCTAGTTGTGAGTTTTGCTTTATGATCCCTCTATGTAATCGAGTCCGTGAGCTATATAATAAAGATTAGTGTTGAGTCAAGGGCTTGATTATTTTGCTATGATCTTGAGGGAATAAAATAAAAAGAGAAAGAATAAAAAGAAACAAAGAGGTCATATGGATCTTATGGAAAGTAATGAGCTCACATATAAAGACTATGATGAATAAAAGTTGTTGAGAGTTGGAAAACATAGTTTTGGTCATCGTTGCAATTAATATGAAGTAATAAAGAAAGAGAGGTTCTCATATAAATATACTATCTTGGATATCTTTTATGATTATGAGCACTCATTAAAGTATGACATGCTAAGAGTTGACGTTGGACAAGGAAGACAACGTAATGGGTTATGTTTTCTTACATCTAAGATAAATTATATTGTCATGGATCATCCAACATGTTGAGCTTGCCTTTCCCTCTCATTCTAGCCAATTTCTTCGCACCAAGTAGAGATACTACTTGTGCTTCCAAATATCCCTAAACCCAGTTTTGCCATGAGAGTCCACCATATCTAACTATGGATTGAGTAAGATCCTTCAAGTAAGTTTTCATCGGTGCAAGCAATAAAAATTGCTCTCTAAATATGTATGACTTATTAGTGCAGAGAAAACAAGCTTTATACGATCTTGTGATACGGAAGAAATAAAAGCGACGGACTGCATAATAAAGGTCCATATCACAAGTGGCAATATAAAGTGACGTTCTTTTGCATTAAGATTTTGTGCATCCAACCATAAAAGCGCATGAAAACCTCTGCTTCCCTCTACGAAGGGCCTATCTTTTACTTTTATCTTCTACCTTACATAAGAGTCATGGTGATCTTCACCTTTCCTTTTTACATTTTATCCTTTGGCAAGCACAATGTGTTGGAAAGATCCTGATATATATTGCTAATTGGATGTGAGTCTTCATGAACTATTATTGTTGACATTACCCTTGAGGTAAAACGTTGGGAGGTAAAACTATAAGCCCCTATCTTTCTCTGTGTCCGATTAAAACTTCATACTCATAAATATTGCATGAGTGTTAGCAATTGTGAAAGACTAAAAGATGGTTGAGTATGTGGATTTACTGAAAAGCTCTTATATTGACTCTTTCTTATGTTATGATAAATTGCAATTGCCTCAATGACTGAGATTAGAGTTTGTTGGTTCTCAATGAAGTTTATGATTCATACTTGAAATTGTGATTGAATTGTTACTTTAGCATAAGAGATCATATGATAAGATATATATATATATATATATATATATATATTGTTGTTCTAAGAATGATCATGATGCCCTCATGTCCGTATTTTATTTTATCGACACCTCTATCTCTAAACATGTGGACATATTTTTCGATTTCGGCTTTCGCTTGAGGACAAGCGAGGTCTAAGCTTGGGGGAGTTGATACGTCCATTTAGCATCATGCTTTTATATTGATATTTATTACATTATGGGCTGTTATTACACATTATGTCACAATACTTATGCCTATTCTCTCTTATTTTACAAGGTTTACATAAAGAGGGAGAATGCTGGCAGCTGGGATTCTGGGCTGGAAAAGGAGCAAATATTAGAGACCTATTCTGCACAGCTCCAAAAGTCCTGAAACTTCACGGAAGCTATTTCCAGAATATATAAAAAATACTGAGTGCAAGAAGTTCCAGAGGAGGGCCACACCCTGGCCACGAGGGTGGGAAGCGCGCCCTACCCCCCTGGGCGCGCCCCCTGCCTCGTGGGCCCCTTGGTGGCCCTCCGATGCCCATATTCTGCTATATGGAGTCTTTCATCGAGGAAAAAATGATAAGCTAGCTTTCGGGACGAGACTCCGCCGCCACGAGGCGGAACCTTGGCAGAACCAATCTAGGGCTCCAGCGGAGCTGTTCTGTCGGGGAAACTTCCCTCCGGGAGGGGGAAATCATCACCATCGTCATCACCAACGATCCTCTCATCGGGAGGGAGTCAATTTCCATCAACATCCTTAATAGCACCATCTCATATCAAACCCTAGTTCATCTCTTGTATCCAATATTTGTATCCAAACGTCATATTGGTACCTGTGGGTTGCTAGTAGTGTTGATTACTCCTTGTAGTTGATGCTAGTTGGTTTACTTGGTGGAAGATCATATGTTTAGATCCATTATGCATATTAATACCCCTCTGATTATGAACATGAATATGCTTTGTGACTATTTATGTTTGTTCCCGAGGACATGGGAGAAGTCTTGCTATTAGTAGTCATGTGAATTTGGTATTCATTCGATATTTTGATGAGATGTATGTTGTCATCCCTCTAGTGGTGTCATGTGAACGTCGACTACATGACACTTCACCATTGTTTGGGCCTAGAGGGAGGCATTGGGAAGTAATAAGTAGATGATGGGTTGCTAGAGTGACAGAAGCTTAAACCCTAGTTTATGTGTTGCTTCGTAAGGGGCTGATTTGGATCCATATGTTTCATGCTATGGTTAGGTTTACCTTAATACTTCCATTGTAGTTGCGGATGCTTGCAATAGGGGTTAATCATAAGTGGGATGCTTGTCCAAGTAAGGACAGTACCCAAGCACCGGTCCACCCACATATCAGATTATCAAAGTACCGAACGTGAATCATACGAGCGTGATGAAAACTAGCTTGACAATAATTCCCATGTGTCCTCGGGAGCGCTTTACATCATATAAGAGTTTGTCCAGGCTTGTCCTTTGCTACAAAAAGGATTGGGCCATCTTGATGCACCTTATTTACTTTTATTACTTGTTACTCGTTACCAATTACCTTATCACAAAACTATCTGTTATCGATAATTTCAGTGCTTGCAGAGAATACCTTGCTGAAAACCGATTATCATTTCCTTCTACTCCTCGTTGGGTTCGACACTCTTACTTATCGAAAGGACTACGATAGATCCCCTATACTTGTGGGTCATCAGTGCACCCCTGCAGGGAAGTTTATCTATTCGAATAGCCGTGTCCCTCGGTAAAATGTCAACCCGGAGTTGTACCTCGAACTTATGACAACTAGAACCGGATACTTAATAAAATACACCCTTCCAAGTGCCAGATACAACCCGGTGACCGCTCTCTCACAGGGCGATGAGGGGAGGATCGCTGGGTAGGATTATGCTATGCGATGATACTTGGTGAACTTACCACCTACTCTTTTCTATATGCTTCAAGATGGAGGCTGCCAGAAGCGTAGTCTTCGATAGGACTAGCTATCCCCCTCTTATTCTAGCATCCTGCAGTTCAGTCCACAGATACTATCCATTTCATTGATACCAATGCATATGTAGCGTAGATCCTTGCTTGCGAGTACTTTGGATGAGTACTCATGGTTGCTTTGCTACTTCTTTTTCCCCTTTTCCCGGTTATTGCGATCATATGATGGAGTCCAGGAGCCAGAGGATCCCAAGGTTGATTCTACATGGAGTTCGACTTCAAGGAGTAGTTAGGAGGTCCCACGCAGGAGGCCTTGCCTTTTCGATCGTTGCTACTTGTGTGCTAGCCTTCTTAAGGCAAACTTGTTTAACTTATGTCTATACTCAAATATTGTTTGCTTCCGCTGACTCTTTTGTTTTCGAGCTTATGCCCTCGAGGCCCCTGGCTTGTAATATAAAGCTTGTACTATTTTTATTTGTGTCTAGAGTTGTTTTGTGATATCTTCCCGTGAGTCCTTGATCTTGATCGTACACGTTTGCATGTATGATTAGTGTACAGTCAAATCGAGGGCGTCACAGCAACCATCATTTCACTGGAATGCTCGTTGAATCCCTTTCTCCCATTTCTTGAAGAAAACCTCACTCCAGGCTACTCACTTCTGCCATTTTTCTTCTGTACCAACGAAGGAAAGGTGGGCGAATTAGTGATGCTACTATATTTTCATTCCAAGAATCTTCTTTTTGTGAAGCACCGATCGATTCTCACAGCCTATTCTTTTCCCGTTTTCATTGTGATTGTGGTTTCCTTTCGGTTGCTTTTTGTTTGTCAGTTCATTGATGGATCCTAGAGCACTGGGCAAAGAGTTACCGTCAGACAACCCACTTGAGACAACGATCTCCAGGAAGCGAGCACCGACCAACGAGTTGACCATGTTGGCGGTTTTTCGTCTCCTTGTTGATATCAATCCAATCCATTGTTTTTCGCTAGTGGTAGGTTGTCACCTCATAATTTTGAGATGCTTTCCATAAGCCCACTATAAGCTTATTCATTTCGTTGGGGGGTTTCCAACAACTCCGTTATAACCTTCTTCGAAGGGCGCTTTCCAAACTCATTGGTGGTACAAGTTGGCATTTTCTTCCCCATTCTGTTATTGCAATGGTATATCTTCTATTCTTTCTTCCGGAGGCATTGTGATGTTGCTCTCTTCGACCCATCATCTTGCTTTGTCAAGATCATGTTCAATTCCTTCCATTTACAGTCGGAGTGCTGCCCAAATTATATCATTCTTATTCCTTCTCTATCTTGTTTTAACCGGAGTGTTGTGTCTATCATTCCTCTTCGAACCGGAGTCTCATCCAAGTGCTTTCATTTTGCCAAGTTCATATTATTGCCTTCCATTTCCAACTGGAGTGTTGTCGTAATTGATCCTTATCGTTCCTTGTACATCTCGTTTCAACCGTAGTGCTTGCGTGTACTTCTTGGCCATTGCAACCCTTTTCTTATGTCTTTCAACCTTCAGGTTCTCGTCGTGTTCCTTTCTCCTCTTTTCTAACGGAGTGTCTTCAACTTTGTTCATCTTCGTTGTATTATTTCTTTCAATTTGTTCAACCTCACAAGGTTCTTTGGCCTCACTCATTTGTCAAATAAGCAAATTAGTTTTACCTCTTCTCTTCCTCTTACGTTTCTCTCTGGTGCCATCCTAGATCTCGGGACGAGATCCTCTTGTAGTGGTGGAGTGTTGTAACGCCCCGAGACCGTTGCGCCAGGTGTCTTCCAGTTATTCGTTGATGTTGCCATGTCATTTGTTTGCATGTTGCATATTGCCATGTCATCATGTGCATTGCATCGTCATGTTTTTCAAAACTTGCATTCGTCCGGGTCTCCCAGTTCTCTCCGTTGTTCCGTTCTGAGCCCAACCACACTCGCACGCACATGCGGCATATCCGAAATAGTATTTTATAAGTGGCTGGAAAATGTTCTCGGAATGGGTTGAAAGTTGGCATGCAGTGTTTTTATAGTGTAGATAGGCCGCCTGCCAAGTTTCATCGCATTAGGAGTCCGTTTGACGCCCCAACGGATAACTATAGCGACAATATAGTCGGTCAAATCGTCGGACGTTTTCGGTCTTCGAAAACGGTTGTCGGGCTTTCCCTCTCTTTCCTCCCTAGACCATCTACACAGTCCACTACCTACCGCCAGGCCCAACCTAACCTCTCTCGTCAGCCCGCTGCCCTCCTCGCGCGGGCGTCTGAAAGCTGTCCCGGACCCGACCTGGGCAGTCGTCACCGTTGGATTCGGATCATCCCCAAACATCCCTAAAACATCTGCAATTATTTGTTCGAACTCCCAAAGCATTTTTTGCCGACCGTCGGATTTCGATCGGATGATCCAACTCCCCTCTTTTCCATATATATAGTCCACCCCTAATCTAATTTCAGACTAAACCCTAAAACTTAGGGCACTTGTCCCATCCACCCCAAGCCGCCGCCACTCCTCCTGTCTCTTCCTCCTCGGGTTCAGCCCCGATCCAAAAATACCCTCCTCGCTTTCACCACCACACCAACCCGAGCCAGCCACCTCTCCTTCCGCGCCAGCCTCCTGCTTCCATCGGGATCCATCCCGATCCACAAGCCAGCCACCATCAACTCCTCCTCCTTGCCTCAATCCAGCCCAAAAGAGAGGAGCTCCTCCTCTACTTTCTCCTCGAGCCCGCAGCAACAGCACAGCGCCCAAGCGCACTTCACCTCGCCTGACCTGTTGGACCCCGCCGCATCCATGACAGAGCTCGCCGGAGCAAGCACCACCAGGCCGTCCCTGCACCCTGCCCTCATTCTTCTCCTTACCCGTGCTCTCTCCCTCCTGACCTCTCTTGCCCTTTCATGGTCCGCAGCAGAAGGAACGCCATGGCCGCCCGAAGCATCCCGCCCGCGCCGCTGGAGCTCCATCCCCGCGCCTAGATCCGCCGGATCCTGCCGTCCCAGTCCCTTCCGGCTGGTCCCCGCCAAGGCCACCTCGCTGGAGCCCTCACCGGTCTTCGCGCCATCGCCGGCCCCCCTGCTCCTGCATCGAGCAGGAGAAGACGCACGCAGCCAACGCCTTTGCTCGCCCGCGTTGACCCGAGCCGCTGCGTCGGCCTGCCTCCTTCCACCGGCCCAACTCCCCCAAGCCCGCGAGCGGATGCGCCCAGGGCCCAGCACGCGCAGTCGGCTTGCCTTGGCCTCCACACCAACCTGGGCCTCAGCCCAGGGTGAGAAGCCCAGTCAATCCTGATTTCAGCCCGTCATGTTTTTCTCTTGTCCAGCGAATTTAGTAATTATTCCAGAGACAACAGTTTTACAGAAAAACCCTCATGTTTCATGCATTTAATAACTCACAAATGGTGCACCGGATTAAAATGATTTATATATGAAAAATGCTTAGAAATCCGTCTAGTTTCATAATATGCTACTTTCATCCATGTTTAAAATGTTAAACTTGTTGTTTGTGTTTATTTTGCATAATGCCATGTTAAAAATGTTTTATTTCATAACTAAATAACCGTAACTCTAAATTAAATAAACTTTATATGTAAATGGGGTAGAAAAATGCCTAGTTTAACATGGTGCACTCATCTTGCATGTTTAACAACTCAAAAATATGATTTAGGACAGAACAGTACCAAATCTAAAATATGCACATGAGGATTTTTCCAGACTTGTTGCTTGTTGTTCCGGCCTCATTTAAACTTGCCTAGATAGGTAGTTTTATTATGCTTCACCTCTTGCCATGTTTAACAACATTTAATATTGTTGGGTACATAAACGAGAGTGAACTAAATGTTTGAATGTGGTGCTTCATCAACATGCAACTCGTTGCATATTGAGCTGCACTTAATTTGTAGTATTGGTTGGGCACTTTGCCATGCCATGCCATGCCATGCCTATTTAAACTGGACATGCATCATACTTGGTTGTGCATCATGCCATGTTTATGCTTGGTTGTTTACTATGTTGCTTGCTTCTTTCCGGCTTGCTTCTCTCGTTAGCTTCGGTTTCATTCAGAAGTTGTGAGGATCCGTTCGACTACGTCCGTTTGTCTTCTTCATGGACTCGTTCTTCTTCCTTGCGAGATCTCAGGCAAGATGACCATACCCTCGATATCACTTCTATCTTTGCTTGCTAGTTGTTTGCTTTATCGCTATGTCGCACTACCTACCAGTTGTTATATCATGCCTCCCATATTGCCATGTCAAGCCTCTAACCTATTTCAACCATCCTAGCAAACCGTTGTTTGGCTAAGTTACCGCTTTTGCTCAGCCCCTCTTATAGCGTTGCTAGTTGCAGGTGAAGTTGAAGTTTGTTCCATGTTGGAACATGGATATGTTGGGATATCACAATATATATTATTTTATTAATGCATCTATATACTTGGTAAAGGGTGCAAGGCTCGGCCTTATGCCTAGTGTTTTGTTCCACTCTTGCCACCCTAGTTTCTGTCATACCGGTGTTATGTGATTTTGCGTTCCTTACACGGTTGGGTGTTATGGGAACCCCTTAATAGTTCGCTTTGAATAAAACTCCTCCAGCAAGGCCCAACCTTGGTTTTACATTTGCCTAACCACCTATTACCCTTCCCTTGGGTCGGCCAACCCAAGGGTCATCTTTATTTTAAACCCCCTCCCCCCCGGGGGGGCACTGCTTCTCTAAGTGTTGGTCCGAACTAGAGTCCTTTGCAGCGCCACCTCGGGGAAACTTGAGGGCTGGTTTGCTTATATGGAGTGCTCATCTGGTGTTCCCCTGAGAACGAGATATGTGCATCTCCTATCGGGATTGTCGGCACATCGGGCGGTCTTGCTGGTCTTGTTTCACCATTGTCGAAATGTCTTGTAACCAGGATTCCGAGACTGATCGGGTCTTCTCGGGAGAAGGAATATCCTTCGTTGACCATGAGAGCTTGTGACGGGATAAGTTGGGACACCCCTACAGGGTTTAAACTTTCGAGAGCTGTGCCCGTGGTTATGTGGCAGATGGGAATTTGTAAATGTCTGGTTGTAGAAAACTTGACACTTGACTTAATTAAGATGCATCAACCGCGTGTGTAGCCGTGATGGTCTTCTTTTGGCAAAGGCCGGGAAGTCAACATGGTCTTGTGTTATTGTTGGTGTCAAAACCGGTGGATCTCGGGTAGGGGGTCCCAAACTGTGCGTCTAAGGCGGATGGTAACAGGAGGCAGGGGACACGATGTTTACCCAGGTTTGGGCCCTCTTGACGGAGGTAATACCCTACGTCCTACTTGATTGTTCTTGATAATATGAGTAGTACAAGAGTTGATCTACCACGAGATCGAAGAGGCTAAACCCTAGAAGCTAGCCTATGGTATGATTGTCGTTGTTCGTCCTACGGACTAAACCCTCCGGTTTATATAGACACAGGAGGGGGCTAGGGTTACACAGAGTCGGTTACAGGGAAGGAGATCTACATATCCGTATTGACAAGCTTGCCTTCCACGCCAAGGAGAGTCCCATCCGGACACGGGATGAAGTCTTCAATCTTGTATCTTCATAGTCCAACAGTCCGGCCAAAGGATATAATCCGGCTATCCGGATACCCCCTAATCCAGGACTCCCTCAGTAGCCCCTGAACTAGGCTTCAATGACGGTGTGTCCGGCGCACAGATTGTCTTCGACATTGCAAGGCGGGTTCCTCCTCCGAATACTTCATAGAAGATTTTGAACACGAGGATCGTGTCCGGCTCTGCAAAACAAGTTCCACATACCACCATAGAGAGAATAATATTTCCATAAATCTAATCTGCTAACGTACCCCGTAGTGTGACATCACACCACAGCCAGGTCTTTATTCGAATCATTTTTCATAACCAATCTCAGCGTGTTTCGCGAGGCGGTTTCCTTGGCACGTCTTGTCGAAGCAGAGATCGTGTCCCCTTTATTACGGGATTCTCATCAATACGGACGTGGGTAACCCAACCGTGCCTATTGGTAGGACTCCTAGATCTTAGGCAAGTCCCAAACGGCCATGAGGAGAATGCTTGATATTCACCCTCTTTATTAAGGGGACAAGGCCTTTTCATCTCGATCTTAATCGAATCCGCCTCCCGCCTCGAGTTCCAACACCCAAAGCTCAGGTTTAGGCAGTTCGGACCTTCAACTATGTCCGGATCCAACCTTCAAGGTCGGTGGATGCCTTCCTCCGTCATGGAGGAGGACATCAAGAAGTTGAGGGAGGCCAGATATCTGACCGCCGAAATTTCGCATCGGCTCCCTGCCCGAGGGCAAGTCGTCCCTACTCCCGAACCCAACGAGAGCGTCGTGTTCGTCTCCCACTTCCTCCGAGGACTAGGCCTAGCTCTGGATCCCTTTGTTAGGGGTCTTATGTTCTATTACGGGCTAGATTTTCACGATCTGGCCCTGGATTCCCTTCTTCACATCTCGACATTTATTGTCGTATGTGAGGCTTTCCTCCGCATTACCCCTCACTTCGGCCTGTGGCTCAAGACCTTCGATGTGAAGCCGAAGATGTTCGAGGGGCAACACGCAGCGTGTGGAGGCGCTTCAGTAAGCAAAATTGCTGATGCTCCATGGCCTGAGGGTTACTTCCCAAAGGTGTCCGGATTGTGGCAGCAGGAGTGGTTCTACATCACAGCTCCCCGAAGTGCCAAGTGGGTAGCTGCCCCCACCTTTCGCTCAGGCCCCCCACCACAACTGATGTCATGGATCTGCAGGGGGCTGAGCTGGGGTCCAGCCAAGGACGTGCCAATACTGTGAAGTCGTATTCGAGATCTCTTTGAGAGAGATTTCAGTCTGGTTATGGTAGTGCAAGTTATGCTAGTTCGTAAAGTCCAGCCTTGCAAACACCGGCCCCTTTGCATGTGGGAATTCAACCCAGAAGGACCACGAGCTATTCAACATTTTCTCGGCATGACGCACGAAGAGATGTACACATTGTTCTTCGGACCACAAATAATGTGTCCGGACATTACTGAGGATGCGGGTCTGAGCTGCAATCGCCCGGATAGCCAAGTAAGTAGCCCCCCATCCGAACACACTGTCTGTTTATTTATCGCAACATTTCCCTAAAAAAGCCTCTCTTTGACCCAGGATTGGATAGCGAAGGCAAAGTTGATCAAGTGTTCGGCCCCCCTCCCTGAGACCTCACCAAATCCCGTGCTAACCAGGATGCTGGAGATCGTTCCTTATCAAGCGCCCTCAAGAGAAGATAAAGGGGGAACAAGGAGGCTAGCGCCTCCACGAAGGAGGTTAGCCGGGGGAGGAACTGAAACTTCCTCTCCCCAGGGACGGAAGAGAACCGCCTCTGAGGACCCGGAGACAACGGTCTCCAAATGGGGGAAGAAATCTCCGCCGGAGGGTCCTGCCCTGGGGGATACCCTAGCCGCACTATGCCCTCAAGGGGATCAGCCCTCCACCGAGCTGTAAGTAAAAGGGTAAATGAAAATATCTTGCTTTACCTCTGAGGAAAATAACCGTGGCATTTATCTTGCAGTTCGGATCTTAGCCCTTCTCAGCAGAGCTCGTCTTCAGGGATCTTCTTCCAGAGATGATGGAGAGCGAAACGCCTCCCCCTGCCATACCGCCTCATGAGACGGGCGACCCCGAGGTGTCGTCGCGGAGGGTTTCTCTTGATCCGGCAAGGCCAGAAGGTAGTCCTATGGCCACCCGAAGTCCTCAGTATCCGACTCTTGAAGAAAACAATCAAAAGAGTCCGGCACCGCCTGGTGTGCGGTCGGACGTACTGAGGGATCTGCTAGAGCAAGCGGCTATCTTAGAAGAGCACCGCACATTGATGGGTACGGTGATTGAAAGGATTTCGTCCGCTGAAAGCGGGTTGCATGAAGCCTTTATGAGTCTACTGATGGGTTTTGAGGTACACGAAATGATGTACATTTTTGACAGTACCGCACATTTTTAGATGTACCCTGTGTAGATAGTAGCCCCTGAGACTCTGGTTGTCATTGAAAACGGCAGCAAACAGAGGATCGTAGTCCCAGGTAATAACCAGACCGCCTTTATGTGTAGGTGGTTGAAACTCCAATGGCTAGTCGGACTGATGGGTTTGCCTAACTAAGGCGGCAACTGGATGTGGCAGATGCCGACATCGTGCTTGTTAACAAGCGGCTTGACGAGGCACATGGTAGGTGATTTTTCTAGTGATTGTCACATAGTAATAGCAGCATGATGCCAGTATCTTTAATATGTTGTGACTGCAGATGGAGCTGCCACCGTGGAGACCCTTCGGGCAGAGCTTCCCCGAGCCAAGGAGCAAGCAAGGAGTAGTAATGCGGCCGCTTTAAAGGCGACCGAAGAGTTAAGGGCTGAACAGGCTGCGCATTGCGAGAGCAAAGAAAAATAGCCAAGATGGCTGTAGAGTTAAAAGATGCTTCTGACCGTTACTGGCTTCTTGAAGGAGAAAACCGGGTGAAGGCGACGGACTTGGAGAAGGCCCGAGTGGCTGCCAAGGAAGCCCGCTCCAAAATTAGAGCGACGAAGGAGGAGTTGAATCAAGCTGCGGATATCGTTTCTGGGAAGCCCTTCTTGTTGTGGACTAAGTTCGGAGATCCGAAATATGCTCCTCTGGACCGGCTATTGAGTTCCGCGGACGAGTACATTGATTTGGCTGCAAGTGCTGCTGATGCGGCCGAGTACTTCAAGGATCGGAAAGGTCCTGAAGTGGAGAAGCTGTTCTGGTCACAGTTTCACGCTCCAGTCTGTCCGCTGTTGCTGAATGAGCGATTGACCGGTTGGGCCGAGCTCCATAGATTATCCGGACTTTCCATGAGGTCCGTTGTGGATCATTTGAGGCCAGGAGGGCCAAGGCCGAATAGCTACTTTAGCTTAGTGCAACAATTCCTTGGTGATGTGCCACACATCGATGCTGTAAAGAGGTCGGCGTGCATAGAAGGCTCGTGGATGGCCCTTGCCCGTGTCAAAACATACTGGGAGGAGATGTATGCCACCACTATTGCGGCACAGGGTTCGTCCATAGGCCAAGTGGCTGCCGGGCACTACTTTGAAGAAGTTCTTGAAGGCGCTCGTTTGGTAGAGGTTCAGTGCTCGAAGAATATTATCTTTGAGTGACATGTATTCCCATTGTAAAAACAATGTTTTATTGAGTTTATCAAGGCTGTATTAATACTTTTGCCCGAAAGTTCTATGATGCCTCCTGTGCGGCCGTTTATGTATATATGTATATAACCTGAAAGATGGCAGTCGTCGGCTTCAGCCCCCACGCATATAATGCGGGGGTGTTCGCAGAAGACGCATGCTCACACTTGATCCAACGTCTTGGTCCATTAAGGAGGTGATAGCGCAGCGAACTAGGCAATCGGACTATAATGCTTTAACACTTTCACTTAGCCAGAGGAGTTTGACAGTGGGGCTACTATATAGCCCCTAGGGGCTCCGCGCTCATCTGAATTCGGGGCGCGTACATGCCTGGCTGGGAAACGGCCCTTCCTTAAGGCGGAGGAATCCCGAAGATTTCGCTAGGTCATCGAGTGCTTGACCAGTCTCACACTATATCATGACAGTCAGTTTTCGGCTTTCTCTACTGAGGTGCTTGTCCGGATGAACCAGGGCACAATCGCAGTAGTTCTCCTGGTGCCGCCTTAGCCGATAGAGCGGAACGTAAGGCAGGAAAACACAGGAGCCGGGCAAACCCAACATTTGACCAAAGACATGATTCGGAGCTGACGCATATAAGGCCAAACTCGCGACGCCGAACACTCCCTAAGGTATTCGGTCTTTATGATGTAAACCGGGCTTAAACAGTGCCCTTTGTAATAAGCCCCTGGTGTCCAGGTGCGTGCAATATTCTGACGTGGCCACATGCCAATACGTCAGCATCCTTCTCAATTTTACTGAGAATCCGGGGGATGTGTATCAACAAGAGACAGTAAAAAGGTTAACGCAGGGTCTTAATCTAAAAAGAATCCTTGAAACGGGTCCCTGCTGCACGTCTGCGCCTGTGTCTCCGTTGTGCCGTATCCTGGACGGGTGTAGCATGATGGTCATCTATAAAAGATAGGAACTTAGTTGAAAAGTTGTCGTGCAAAAAGGTAGGTTATACTAAATAAACCATGTACAGTTCAGGATGAGGAAGGTTGAGCCTAATTGTCACTTGTTTACACGCGTTGAGCCCCTTGTATTGTTATAGGGGTATAGCCATCAAACCTGTATCAATTATATATAGTTGCACTGAACTCGTCTAACTGTGTCCGTGGTCTTAACGACCTGTTAGATGCTCTAGTTGGTGAGGCCGTCTAGTGTGCGGCTGCCAGGGCGGCTGCACGGTCTTCCGCGCGCAAGGAGCACTCAATATTTCCATTTACTGTAATGATGCCACGTGGACCGGGCATCTTAAGCATGAGAGAAGCATAATGCGGTGTTGCGTTAAAGCGAGTGAAAGCTTCGCGTCCGAGTAGTGCTTGATAGCCACTTTGGAACGGAGCGATGTGGAAGGTTAATTTTTCGCTACGGAAGTTATCGGGAAAGCCGAATATAACCTCTAGTAGCAGGGAGCCCGTGCAATGGGCTTCTGGGCCTGGCGTTACTCCTTTAAAGGTAGTATTGCTATGGCTGATTTTTGTTGGGTCTATCCCCATTTTCCAGACTGTGTCCTAATATATCAGGTTTAAACTACTGCCACCGTCCATCAGGACTCATGTGAAGTGGTATCCGTCAATTATCGGGTCTAACACCAAGGCAGCCCATCCTGCATGCCGGATACTTGCCGAGTAATCCCGATGGTCAAAGGTGATCGGTTGGGACGACCAGTGGCAGAACTCCGCGGTGATAGGCCCTGGGGCATGTGTCTCTAGGAGTGCCGCTTTGTTTCTCCCCTTTATCACGTGTAACACGTTTACTGTTTTGACTTCTGGTGGGAATTTCTTCTGTTCCCCAGTGCTTTGCTTGCGAGGCTGGTCCTCGTCTTCACTTGGTGTATCCTGCCCCTTGTGTTCGGCGTTGAGTTTGCCAGACTGCTTGAAGACCCAACATTCTCTATGGGTATGATTTGCAGGTTTATCAGGGGTGCTGTGGATCTGACATATTTTGTCCAGAATCTTGTTTACGCTGGCCAGTTCGTCTCTGTTGCCTTTGGAGGGCAACTTTTGCTGACCTGGCCGAGAGCTTCTGAATCCGGCGTTTACCGTCATGCTCTTCGGGCTGTCTTCTTTATTCCGGCACTTGTTTTTGCTGCGTCATGGTTTCTTGTTTCTGTCCCTGACTTCGGATGTACTTGGGTCGCTGGTGCTGCATCGGGCTAACCAGCTGTCCTCGCCCGCGCAAAAGCGGGTCATGAGGCTTGCTAATGCTGCCATTGTTCTCGGCTTTTCTTGGCCGAGGTGTCTGGCAAGCCATTTGTCTCGAACGCTGTGCTTGAAAGCTACTAAGGCTTCGGCGTCCGGACAGTCGACTATTTGGTTCCTTTTAGTGAGAAACCTATTCCAAAGCTTTCGGGCTGACTCTCCGGGCTATTGAGTCATATGACTTAAATCGTCTGCATCTGGTGGTCGGACATAGGTCCCTTGAAAATTTGCCCGAAAAGCATCTTCGAGCTTTCCCAGCTTCCAATGGAGTTTTCGGGGAGGCTTTTAAGCCAGTGCCGAGATGGCCCTTTGAGCTTGAGGGGTAAGTACTTGATGGCGTGGAGATCGTCTCCTCGAGCCATGTGGATATGGAGGATGTAGTCCTCAATCCAGACCCCAGGGTCTGTCGTTCCGTCGTACGCCTCTATGTTTACGGGATTGAATCCCTTTGGAAATTCATGGTCCAGCACCTCATCGGTGAAACATAGGGAATACGTCAGCATCCTTCTCAATTGTACTGATAATCCGGGGGATGTGTATCAACAAGAGACAGTAAAAAGGTTAACGCAGGGTCTTAATCTAAAAAGAATCCTTGAAACGGGTCCCTGCTGCACGTCTGCGCCTGTGTCTCTGTTGTGCCGTATCCTAGACGGGTGTAGCATGATGGTCATCTATAAAAGATAGGAACTTAGTTGAAAAGTTGTCGTGCAAAAAGGTAGGTTATACTAAATAAACCATGTACAGTTCAGGATGAGGAAGGTTGAGCCTAATTGTCACTTGTTTACACGCGTTGAGCCCCTTGTATTGTTATAGGGGTATAGCCATCAAACCTGTATCAATTATATATAGTTGCACTGAACTCGTCTAACTGTGTCCGTGGTCTTAACGACCTGTTAGATGCTCTAGTTGGTGAGGCCGTCTAGTGTGCGGCTGCCAGGGCGGCTGCACGGTCTTCCGCGCGCAAGGAGCACTCAATATTTCCATTTACTGTAATGATGCCACGTGGACCGGGCATCTTAAGCATGAGAGAAGCATAATGCGGTGTTGCGTTAAAGCGAGTGAAAGCTTCGCGTCCGAGTAGTGCTTGATAGCCACTTTGGAACGGAGCGATGTGGAAGGTTAATTTTTCGCTACGGAAGTTATCGGGAAAGCCGAATATAACCTCTAGTAGCAGGGAGCCCGTGCAATGGGCTTCTGGGCCTGGCGTTACTCCTTTAAAGGTAGTATTGCTATGGCTGATTTTTGTTGGGTCTATCCCCATTTTCCAGACTGTGTCCTAATATATCAGGTTTAAACTACTGCCACCGTCCATCAGGACTCATGTGAAGTGGTATCCGTCAATTATCGGGTCTAACACCAAGGCAGCCCATCCTGCATGCCGGATACTTGCCGAGTAATCCCGATGGTCAAAGGTGATCGGTTGGGACGACCAGTGGCAGAACTCCGCGGTGATAGGCCCTGGGGCATGTGTCTCTAGGAGTGCCGCTTTGTTTCTCCCCTTTATCACGTGTAACACGTTTACTGTTTTGACTTCTGGTGGGAATTTCTTCTGTTCCCCAGTGCTTTGCTTGCGAGGCTGGTCCTCGTCTTCACTTGGTGTATCCTGCCCCTTGTGTTCGGCGTTGAGTTTGCCAGACTGCTTGAAGACCCAACATTCTCTATGGGTATGATTTGCAGGTTTATCAGGGGTGCTGTGGATCTGACATATTTTGTCCAGAATCTTGTTTACGCTGGCCAGTTCGTCTCTGTTGCCTTTGGAGGGCAACTTTTGCTGACCTGGCCGAGAGCTTCTGAATCCGGCGTTTACCGTCATGCTCTTCGGGCTGTCTTCTTTATTCCGGCACTTGTTTTTGCTGCGTCATGGTTTCTTGTTTCTGTCCCTGACTTCGGATGTACTTGGGTCGCTGGTGCTGCATCGGGCTAACCAGCTGTCCTCGCCCGCGCAAAAGCGGGTCATGAGGCTTGCTAATGCTGCCATTGTTCTCGGCTTTTCTTGGCCGAGGTGTCTGGCAAGCCATTTGTCTCGAACGCTGTGCTTGAAAGCTACTAAGGCTTCGGCGTCCGGACAGTCGACTATTTGGTTCCTTTTAGTGAGAAACCTATTCCAAAGCTTTCGGGCTGACTCTCCGGGCTATTGAGTCATATGACTTAAATCGTCTGCATCTGGTGGTCGGACATAGGTCCCTTGAAAATTTGCCCGAAAAGCGTCTTCGAGCTTTCCCAGCTTCCAATGGAGTTTTCGGGGAGGCTTTTAAGCCAGTGCCGAGATGGCCCTTTGAGCTTGAGGGGTAAGTACTTGATGGCGTGGAGATCGTCTCCTCGAGCCATGTGGATATGGAGGATGTAGTCCTCAATCCAGACCCCAGGGTCTATCGTTCCGTCGTACGCCTCTATGTTTACGGGATTGAATCCCTTTGGAAATTCATGGTCCAGCACCTCATCGGTGAAACATAGGGGGTTGCCAAGACGTTGGATCAAGTGTGAACATGCACCTCATCGTTCAGATTTTTGTTGTGTTGCATTGCGTGCTGGAGCGCGCTTGCTTTGCCCGTAGATGGATCTGGTTGCGCCGTCCTTTTGATGCGAGCCCTCACGTGGATCGTGTACTGGCTTGTGTGCGGCGTCGTTTGCCGCTCTATGTTGGCCACGAGGTCGTCTATCCGACCGGATGGCTGTTTTGTTTTTTGATTGCGGGGGATCGAAGGCCTCCTCATCGAATTCAGGTAGTAGCTTTCGCTTCGGGTAGCTCTTTGTGTGGTGACTACCGCCGTATTTTGCTGCAGTGTTGCGTACTTCACTCCACCTGATTCTGAGTGTGTCTTGTGCAACCCTGAGCCTTTGCTTCTGCTTTTTCAGACTCCTCGCAGTGGCAACAAGCCTTTGATGGGTATTCTGTTGCTCTGGGTGCCTGTCCGGTGTGATGTCATCTGGACTGTTATCTTCGCCGGAGTCGGGTTGTTCGGTTTGATTCTCCGTGTTGTCGTGGTCGGACGGTGGTTTAATGCCGTGTTTGTCATCCGCTGGCTCACCCTGCTCTATCGCTGGGTCTATATGATCGTTGTTTCTGTCGAGGCGGGATTTGGAGCGGCGCTTACGCCACCGCTTTGACTGCGTCTTAAGGGAACGATCCTCCGCTGTGTCCTTCCGTTCCTCATCGTCGTTTTCTTTCGGTGTGTCCACCATGTATACATCATATGATGAAGTGGGTGTCCAGTGCCCTGTGGGAAGTGGCTCCTGTTCGTCTCCTGCGTCGTTGCCCATACCGTCGATGTCTTCGGAGTCGAAGTCGAGCATGTCAATCAAATCGTCGACAGTGGCTACTAAGTGGGTGGTGGGTGGGCGGCGAATTTCTTCGTCATCCGCATCCCAATCCTGCCGGACGTAGTTCTGCCAGGACTCTCCTAACAAGGAGAGAGACTTTAATGAATTTAGTATGTCGCCGAGGGGCGAGTGCTAAAAGATATCCGCGGAGGTGAACTCCATGATTGGCGCCCAGTCGGATTCAATAGGCACGGGCGCAGGCGGTTCGGAGTCCGTGGCCGGGGAAGGATACAGCAGTTCGGCGACACGGCTCTCGTTAGGGGTGAAGTTAGTATTTGGCTCTATCGCCGCTGAGAGTGCGGCCTCCATGGCGGGGTCTATTCACCCGTCCTTGGATGGCGCAACTGGCTCCGAATTGAGGGTCAGAGCGGTCGCCGGTGCGATCTCCCGAACACTGTCCGATGGTAGAGCTAGATCATGCTCATCGTGACCGTGCGGCGCACTCGGCAAGGGCTCGAATCCATTGAAGATCAAGTCTCCGTGGATGTCGGCCGTGTGGTTTATGCTTCCAAACCTGACCCGGTGGCCAGGGGCGTAGCTCTCGATCTGCTCCAGATGGCCAAGCGAGTTGGCCCGCAGTGCGGAGCCGCCGAATACAAAGATCTATCCGGGGAGAAAAGTCTCACCCTGGACTGCATCGCTATCGATGATTGAAGGAGCCATCCAGCCTTATGGTGACGACACAGAGGAACTCTCAATGAAAGCACCAATGTCGGTGTCAAAACCGGTGGATCTCGGGTAGGGGGTCCCGAACTGTGCGTTTAAGGCGGATGGTAACAGGAGGCAGGGGACACGATGTTTACCGAGGTTCAAGCCCTCTTGACAGAGGTAATACCCTACGTCCTACTTGATTGTTCTTGATAATATGAGTAGTACAAGAGTTGATCTACCACGAGATCGAAGAGGCTAAACCCTAGAAGCTAGCCTATGGTATGATTGTCGGTGTTCGTGCTACGGACTAAACCCTCCGGTTTATATAGTCACCAGAGGGGGCTAGGATTACACAGAGTCGGTTACAAGGAAGGAGATCTACATATCTGTGTTGCCAAGCTTGCCTTCCACGCCAAGGAGAGCCCCATCCGGACACGGGACGAAGTCTTCAATCTTGTATCTTCATAGTCCAACAGTCTGGCCAAAGGATATAATTCGGCTGTCCGGATACCCCCTAATCCAGGACTCCCTCAGTTATGCTTGAACGTAAGTAGTTTCAGGATCACTTCTTGATCACTTCTAGCTTCTCGACCGTTGCGTTGCTTCTCTTCTCGCTCTCATTTGCGTATGTTAGCCACCATACTTGCTTAGTGCTTGCCGCAGCTCCACCTCATTACCTTATCCTACCCATAAGCTTAAATAGTCTTGATCTCGTGGGTGTGAGATTGCTGAGTCCTCGTGACTCACAGATACTTCCAAACAGTTGTAGGTGCCATTGATACCAGCGCAGGTAGAGCAACCGAACTCAAGTGGGAGTTCGACGAAGATCTTGATCGTTGTTATGTGTCTTTTCCGGTTGATCAGTAGTGGTGCCCAGTTGGGACGATTGGGGATCTAGCATTTGGGGTTGTCTTCTTTTACTTTGGTTCCGTAGTTGGACCTTGATTGTATTCTGGATAATGTATGTTTAACTTGTATTTGTGTGAAGTGGCGATTGTAAGCCAACTCTTTATCCCTTTCTTATTCAGTACATGGGATTGTGTGAAGATTACCCCTCTTGTGACAAACCTACCATGCGGCTCTGCCTCTAAGTCGTGCCCCGACGCGTGGGAGATATAGCCGCATTGTGGGTGTTACAAAGTTGGTAATCAGAGCCATCCCCGACTTAGGAGCCCCCTGCTTGATCGAATCACTAACGTTGTTGAGTCTAGAACCAAATGTTTTGATTCTTAGGATTATATATATCGGAGAGTAGGATTCTTTTTACTCCCCGGTCCCTTCGTCGCTCTAGTGAGGCCTCCTGACGTAGAATTTTTTACTTTTCTCTCCTCAAATTTCACGATTTTTTTAGGATCAGGCGGGTATCTTGAAATTGTTCTGATAGTCTTGTGACGAGAACATTGTTCTTGGTGCCTCCTGACATTTAGGGGTTGTGGCAGTGTCCCGGGGAGTTGAGCTCTGAGGTGTTGTCATCACAATTTTATCCTTGCAGTTCTGGAATACCTGAGTTCGCCGACATCGAAAATCTCTTTTATGCAGTTGCTGGTGAGATAACCTCGACACCACCCAGTACTGGGGCAGGAGTTCGGGAGTATTGCCATAAGTCGTATAACGGATGCTTTTCGAAGGTTGAGGTACACGATTTCTGAAGTTTTCTTGGTTATGTGTTGAAGGATGGATACAGCCGGATGTAGGTATTGTTAGTTTGGGTGAGATATTATGCTTCCCCTGTATCCCCAACACTTGATTGCATAACCAGAAAGTTTTGGGAGTTTATAGGTGGGAATTCAAGTATCACATAGGATATCTTTCCGGCAGATGTATGATATGAAATTGGGGTTTGACGTCTAGTGGTCCGCCTATCCATGGTTGGTTTTACAGTGGTCTTGTTGTGTCTTAAAGATTCCTTGGCTATGCTGACTCGGCGACGCTTCGTATGTCATGTGCACTGCCTTCTACATGGTGGTCTTGTACGATCGAGCCCGTGTGGGCCCCACCATGAAAACTTCGAATAAATCTCTATCATATGTTTGTTTCGGCTTATTCTGCAAGCCAAATCCTTTGTTTTGTCTTTGAGTTGTGGTATTCAAGTTGCTTCAATGTCAAGTGTTGATTCCATACCTTTCCTAAGCGGTGTTCTCATATTCCTATGTGAACATTAATCCTTCTAATTTATCGAGATTGTCATGCCAATTCTTTTCCATCCGAAGTGCTCCTATTCAAGTGGATCCGTTCATTTTCAACATCCACAAGATCAACTCTAATATTTCTCAATGATGTTTATTCCATCTGGCCAAGTTGCCTTTGTTTTCCCCACCATCCCACCCCTTGTTTCTTCAAGGACTCAGATTTCTTAATCATGTATCCTTTTATTAATGGGGAGTCTCTCCATTCTTTTCCGTCAATGTTCTTACCCAACGATTCTCATGAAGATGCTAAGGAAGCTTCAAGCTCATTATTATTCATTCTTTTCTTCTCCGGTGGATTCAACTCAAGCTTTGTCGATCATACCATTTTCTCTGATTCAAATGTTTTCTCATACCGGTGCACCTCTTAATCATTCATCTCTCTCTATTCATATCTGAAGTGCTGAAGATATCTCAGAAGATTCATGTTTGCATTCTTAACTATTTGGAGATTATTATCCCATTTAAGCCATTTAATTTAACCGGCGCATTCTCTCTTTTAATTCATTCAACGGTGTATCTTTTGAGTGGGCCCTAACCCACAGGTCTTTTCCCAGGATCTTACCTGAGTCTTCTAATTTTTCCGAAGTTATCCTCAAATTCATTTCAAAGTTTGACGTAAGAATGATTTGTCATCAGTCAAATGTCTTTCTTGAAGATCAGTCAAATTATTGTCATCATTGGTTCAACCTTTCTAATTTTCATCCTGGAGTGTCTCATCAATTATCATGGTGGTGTTTCCCGTCGTCATTCTCGGATTTGAAGACCGAAGAGGAGTTCCTCTTAAATCCTTACCCGTTCTTCCAAAGATTCATGGTTCTAGCTTCATGCCATCCTCTCATAATTGTTTTCGATTGTGAGAATTCTTTTCACCCATCTGGAGAAATCTAGGAGTCTTTTCAGTTTGATTCTTCGGAGCCCATCATCTCATAATTATTCATTCTCAGCGTGTAGCTATCGTTCTCCAAATCTTACCGGTGAATCGTTCAAATGTCCTCTAATCAGTTCATGATCTCTCCGTTCTCATGCATCTAAATCCCCTCAAGTATCTTCTTTCGCTTTCCAATTCTCCCCAGTAAATTGTGCCTTTGCTACATTCATTTTCAATTCTTACGATGGTTCATTCAAGATTTCTCTTCCTTCGTTGTCATATCAATTTATTCATTCTTTCCAATCCTACTTGTGGTTCGTTCAAGTCCTTCTCAAGTTTACGCTATATCTCTCTTAATCCTTTCACTATAAAAAAAAGACACATATGTGACATTTTGGGACGAACAAAAAAAATTCTATCATACATATGACACTTCTATGACGATAACTGTGACAAAAAGCCGGTATCATCATAGATGTGGTGGGCTCCTACTTCTATGACAAAAAATCATGACAGAAAATGGGCTTTTCGTCCTGGGCGGGCCGGAGACGCAGCTGCATGACATTCTTTGGGTCGTCCATGATGGAAAAAACCATGGTAGAAGCGATGGGGAGGAAAATTTCGGGGAGTTCCCGGTTACGGTGGGAGGTCGGGGGCCGAGCGATGCGTGTTTCTCTCATACACGTACGCGCGTGTGTGCGAGGCGTTGGTTCTAACTAAACCCGAGCGAGGCGTTGGGCTCTAACTGAACCCGAGCGATTGCACTGTAGGCTACGCGTTACTGAACCCGAGCGATCGATCGATGGGTGTTAACTGAACCTGATCGAGCGATTCCTTCGCTACTGCTGCTAACTGAAGCTGAGCGATGCTGCCTCTGGGATGAACAGTGAGTGTTGCGGGGGGTTTGGATGAACAGTGAGCGGTGGCGTTGCCTCTGGATGAACAGGACCCCGTGGTATGGTGGAGGGCTGGAAGAACAGTAGACGGTGGAGGGGTGCCTGTGGAGGGGTGGTTCAACAGGACCCCGTGGTGTGGAGGGCTGGATGAACAGTAGACGGTGGAGGGGTGGTTGAACAGTAGCCGGTGGAGTAGCGCGCGGTGGAGGCTGTATGAACAGGAGCCCGTGGAGGCACGAGGCGGTCGACGGTAGCCCGTGGAGGCTGGAGGAGGTCGACGGTAGCCCGTGCAGGCTGGAGGAGGTCGACGGTGGAGATGAACAGTATCCCGTGGAGTCCCGTTTTGTGGTACGCCACACCCCTCCCGATGAACAGGACCCCTGTTTCGACCGTAGCGCTCCAACACAAGTCCGTTTCGTCCGTTTTGCGGTACGCCACACCCCTCCTGATCAACGGGACCCCCATTTCGACCGTAGGAGGTCCGTTTCGTCCGTTTTGCGGTATGCTACACCCCTCCCGATCAACAGGACCCCCGTTTCGAACGTGGGAGGTCCGTTTCCTCCGTTTTGCGGTACGCCAGACCCCTCCCGATCAACAGGACCCCGTTCAGGCCTCATTTCCATCGCATGTTCTGTCCAAGCCCTCCCGATGAACACGACCACGCATTCCGTTCCGACCCAGCCGGTTGGCTCCCACGTGTTCTGTTGCCTCCCGATGAACACGACGCATTCCGTTGCCTCCCCATGAACACGACGCATTCTGTTGCCTCCCCATGAACACGACGACGATGCTATTGCTCCGTTCCGACCCAGCCATGTACACGAGCCCTAGCCGTACGTATGCGCGAGTAGGCATTCGAGACCCCTCCCATATGTACACATATGTGGCCGTATTTTCTTTCTTGCACCCTAGCCGCTGTACGTACGTGTACATGCTACGTGCGCGCCTCTACTACAACACGTACACGCCTCTACTACGACACGTGCACGCCTCTACATCCACCGGTATATATGTACGTACATGTTCGCGACCAGAATGACAATGCTACGTACGCTTCGACCAGGTGGGTCCCTGTCAGGACCCCGACTCAATGCCACATCGATCTAGCATGTAACACCTCATATCACTTTGCGGCCTCACGCACGGTATTCCTGGGTGTCGCCTTACCTTTGCCCGGGACCGTTTGCGCCTTTTGGCACACGTATATGACAGTGTCGCTAGCATCCATATGATAAGGAGCCCGGGCTGACATGGCTAGTCGTAAATCCAAAGTGGCACAGACTTACAGGGACAGGCATCCATGACCCAGCATCGAACGTGTCGGTCATCAGCGAGTGAATCCAGGCTGTAGCACTGGGCTAGCAGGACTCCGGTGAACCGGGCTGTAGCAGGCTAACAGGACTCCGGTATTCATCGCGTGACATTTCCCCGAAGGGACAGACACAGGAACGAAGAAGGACACATGCCGGCCAGCCTAAGTGTTCCGGAGCAGTAGCAAGCTACCATGGCTCGGTGGAAACACTAGGAGACATTTCCCGGTAAGAGAGGCTACTAAAGATAAACAACTAGATGGTCAGACCCCACACATACCAAGCATTTCAATAACATACACACAATATGCTCGATATGTGCAAATACAGCATAGCATCACAACATGACTCTATGACTCAAGTAATTTATTCAATAGGCTTCGAGGAGCGAGATATTACAAACAGGGGTCTCACGACCCAACATTCAGAGCATACAAGTCAAAGCACAAGCGGAAGCTATCATGTCTGAGTACAGACATCTATAAATGAAAAAGGCTGAGAAGCCTGACTATCTATCAGATCCTGCCGAGGGCACAAGATCGTAGCTGAGGTAACAAGCTAAACGTCGAAGACCACGCGGAATTACTAGTGAGACTGAAGTCTCTCTGCAAAAACATAAAATAGGCAAACGTGAGTACAAATGTACCCAGCAAGACTTACATCAGAACTATCTACATATGCATCATTATCAACAAAGGGGATGGTGGAGTTTGACTGCAGCAAGCCAGCTTTGACTCAGTGGCTAACCTGAACTACGACTGCAAGTAACTCTTTTGAGGTGGCGCACACGAGTCCACATATTCACCAACCAATACACCACTATGGATCCGCTCCCGTCTCCCTACGAGAACGCCATCCATAGCACTCACGCTTATCTTGCGTGTTTTAGAGTATCCACTTTCACTTGTCTATGAACTGTACAAGGGGTCCACGTTTCCATATCCGAGGAATCCGGCTATTCGAATAGATAATGATAACCCTGCAGGGGTGTACTTCTTCACACACGCTCTCGCCACTTACCGCCCTGTACACGTCATGTACCTCGGCAACCTTCAAGCGGAAGCCGGGCGAGGGAGTCGGCCACGACCTGACTAACCGAACAAGTCTCTAGTCCAGGTTTATCGCCTATTCGGGTTCCATCCGCAAGGAGATCCGGCCGGGGTGTCGCTTACGGCCCCAAACGATGTGTGCAGGGTTCCCAAGCCCACCAACCGGGTGCCACTTGGTACACCGTGCCACTGTGCCTAGTCTGTCCCAAGCCCACCTGTACCGGGTGCCACTTGGTAGACTACTAACACTACCTACAAACACCAGAAACTAGTTGCAACTCCTGGACAGAGATCATGTTGATTAATAAGTCGAGAGGGGTCGAGTTACCGGAACCCAATGTGTGGTAGTAACTGGTCATGGATCACAAACACAGAACTCAGTTCCTGAGGACGGCTGCAATGAGACAACCCACCATGTACTCCTACATGGCCTCTCACCGCTACCTTTACCAAATCGTGTTCACGCACTTAGCTCACACACAGTAGGACATGTTCACACGCCTCTGATTCATCCCCGATGAATCAGACCTGACTCAACTCTAAGCAGTAGCAGGCATGACAAACAAGCATGAATGAGTAGGCACAACAGGGCTCAAACAACTCCTACTCATGCTGGTGGGTTTCATCTATTTACTGTGGCAATGACAGGTCATGCAGAGGATAAAGGGGTTCAACTACCGCAGCAAGTAACAGTTGTATCGTTGTTGTCCTAATGCAGTAAAATAGAGCAGGAGCGAGAGAGTAGGATTGTATTGGAATGAACAAGGGGGGTTTGCTTGCCTGGCACTTCCGAAGATAATATAGCTCTTCATCAGTGTCATCGATCACATCGTCGATCCACGTCTATTGAGAGGGGACAAACACCGGCAACAGGGAAAGAACACAATCAATGCAATTCAACAATATGATGCATGAGTGTGACATGGCAATATGTTGTGGTTTTAGCTAATGCAGCTAGCAACAAAGTTAAATGAAGCTGGTTTGAACCCTAAGTTCAAAACCAAACTCCATATGTGAAATTCAAATGTCATTTATATGATTTGTGCTAAACAGCAGCTATAAGTTGTTCTAACATGCATGAAAATAGTACAGATGGATAGATTGGATTTTTCTGATCATTTTTCATATATAAATTATTTAATTTGGAGTTATGGTTAATTTTCTATGATTTATTGAAGTTTTAGCTATTTCTGGAATTTCCTGATTATTTTAAATCCAGAAAATCATTTAATGCGTCAGCATGACATCACCTTGACGTCATCAGGTCAACAGGGCAGGTTTAGGTCAAACCTGACGTGTGGGGTCCACACGTCAGTGACACAGGGGCTAATCCCGCGTTGACTCGGGCTTTGACCCGCTACGGGGCCCGCGCTGTCAGTGTCTGTGGGGTGTTTAGCATGGTCATTAGCGACTAAATAAGTGCGCCACGTCGGCGTCACCGGAGACCAGCCGGCGGCGACCACAGGACACGGCGGGGCACGCCGGACTTGCGCTAGGGGCATCGGATCGATGCGCCGAGGGCACCAGGAGGTAGCCCGCGCCCGTGCGCATCTAGGGGGACCAACGGAAGGTGCGGGGGTGGCCGGAATCAGCAACGGCGGCGAGCGAGGCGGCGGCCGGAGCTCGGGCGAGGTCGGGGTTGGCGTTCGGGGCACGGGGGGAAGCTAGTGGCGGCTACGGGCTCCTGGAGACGTGTTGAGTGCGATGGTGTGCTCGGCTTCGAGCTGCAACGGCTCCAGCCACGATGGTGACGAGGCACGGCGGCGGCGAGCTCTCGGGTCCGGCGGAAGCAATGGCTAGAGCGGCCCAACGGCATGGGAAGAAGAGGGGAACGGATCAGTGGCTCACCGCGAGTCCAACGAGCGCGAGGGCGAGGCCGGGGACGCTCTGTGGCCGGCGAATCAAGCGACGACGGCCGTCGGTGCAGAGGAAGAAGATGGCGTCGGTGACGGCGCTCCAGGGCGTCTGGCGTCTTGTGGCTCCGTGGTAGGGACGGGAACGTCACGGCGGAGCTCGGGGGCGCGTCGGAGAGAAGAGGGGGTGGCCGTGGTCATGGCTACGGCGAGCGGCGCTCTCAGGTGCGTTCGGTGACGAGAGGGAGGGAGAGCAGAGGAGGAGGAGGGGGTCCAGAGAGAGAGAGGCGGTCGAGGGGGTCGAGGGCGTCTCCGTGGCATCGCGAGGGAGTCGGGGAGGCTGCCACGGCGAAGCAGGAGGTGGAGACCTCCGCGTGCGCGCTGCGTGCGGTGTCCGTCCTCCTGGCAGGGAGGAAGACGACAGGGGGGGGTGGAGATGGGCTGGGCCGGCTGGGCCGCCAAATGGACTGGCAGGGGGGGCTGGGCCAGCACAGGTGAGCGCCAGGTAGTTTTCCCTGCTCTGTTTTATTTTTCTATTTCTGCAATTTGTTTTTGATTTGTTTTAAAATATCAACTCATTTTATAAAATCCTGGAAATAATTATGGGTGCTTTCTGAATTATTCCAGTGACCCTTATCAATTTCCAACATTTATTTGAGCATTTAAATTATTTATAGTATTTAAATGCCCAAAGTCAAATACAATATGATTTAATTCAAAAATCCAAAAATGACCTAAGAATATATATTCATCATTTTTGGCAGAGGTTTTCCACCTTAACCAGAAATCATGAACATTTTCCAAAGCCATTTGAATCACTGAAAATTATTTGTGGTTGAACCTATTTGAATTCCTTTAATGCTAGGGTTTAGGCAATCCCCATCTCAATTTTCAATAAGGTTAAACATGACGCATGGATGTTAATGAACCTAATTACAATCAGATCTAGGGTTGTGACAACTCACCCCCACTAAACAAGAATCTCGCCCCGAGATTCAAGACGTGAGGTAAGAGGAAAAAGGGGGAGTAAAAAAACTATCACAATCTTCATGATCCAGGGTGCACTTCAAATGAACGTTGATTTGAACACCATCTTTGTCTTGAAGTCTTGCTCTGAGAAATCCTGTCAACATGACACGGAGGGAAGGAGGAGACTCTAGAAGGGTCGATCTCCTTGAAGATTGAACAACTCAGGACTAACTCACGGAATGAGACATAGGACCATCTCTCGGGTTGAGACACGAGATACCCATCAAGAGGGGTGGAAAGGGACGGATGACGAAGGTGCACTAGGTGGACAACAATTCCACACTTAAGAGGGTGGTAAACGATTGTCCACGTAGCGAGGAGTTAAGTTGACATGACACCATAATGATGCACCTTAGGGATGGTGATCGTAGATATATATCCCTCTTAAGTGGCAAAAAGAATTACCTTTGATACAGGGATCATTGTAACTCTTAAAACCAGCCTAAGGCAATTCTCGAGCGATCGTTTGGAGGGGGTCGGTAGAATGGCATACTCGGACTTGGATGATGTGGATTACCTTGTTGAAGACAACGTAATGGATGAATTTGCTTACCACCGGAAATGGAAGAGACCCGTGGTAGAATGACACATTGGCGGTGCAAGCTGGGAACAAAATGCAAATGCTGGGAATGATTCTAGTAACTGGGGAGAGGCTCAACAATAGAGAGTTAATTCACTGGTTGAAAAGGTCATAGCATTGCCGAGGAAACTGAGAGCAAACCCAGCTAGTGCCGATGATAACACCTAGCGCTTGTGCGTGCTCTCAAGAACTTGAGCATTTCCATATTCATCAAAGTTTTACCAACATCCGTGTCAAGGATCCTGGCAACACAACTTGCTACCCTGATGAATGATGATGGATGATGCAGATGCAAGGAAGATAACACTTTCTCAGATTTCACCCTTGGCGAGGCCAAGGAAAATAAAATCTGGATGATCGACCGAGAGACATTTAGCACTCCGCTTCTAATGTTCTCCTTGACGTGCTAGTGTAACCCATTCATAGATATGGTTTGATAACTAGAACATCAAGTAAAGGTCGGACTTCGGGAGCAATAGAATCCATAAGGAACAGTTACGGAGGTAAATCCTACGAAATCCTTATGGGGAGGTGGCTAACTTCCTCAACCAAGATACTACAATAATAGGTCTTCCGGCTGGGTGTGTTGGCCACGACATCCACTTTACCGGTTATCGAGAGACCAATATTATAGTTCTTGGGAAATGTTCCAACCATCATATCTGCCTGAGATTCAGATCTGGTTGGTGTTAGGATATTCCAGACTCATCGAGTCTAGGAAGAAAAATGAAAGTTTGCAACACAGTTCGACGAGATGACGTTGCGAGATTCTCGGAAGATGAACTACGATAGCAAGCTCCAAAACATGAGCTGGTTCTGCTACAAACATGTGAACATGTTGTCCCAGACAAGCATGCCCACATGGTAGTCTTACAATAAAACACTATCGAGTTCCGGAGGGGGAACCATCAGCGAGGATATCGAAGTTTTGTACAAATCCGTCTGGTACCTTCGGGACTAGCACTTAAAACTTATTAATCTTGAACAAATCAATCAGTGGCTTGGTGTGCTAGGGACCCATATAGAATGGAGGTTGCAAGTCTCCGAACCACAGAATACTTCGCACGTATGCATGACTGATTTGGGATGATTCCAAAGGAAACAACATTGACTTTCTCGAATCCACGGCGGCAACTTGCATCAAATGCACATGGACTGGAGGAAGTCACTTCTTACATCCGAACATTTGCTCCATGAACTAGCATGAAGAAATGCTTTCAAAAGTTTCCAACGCTAGCTTAATGTTTAGCAAAATTATGAAGAAGACAAGGATGTTGTCAATGGGCACAACAACAATTCATCTGGGTTTCCTTTTATAAGGAATTCCATAGTTAAGTGAACAAGTGATAGCATTGGTCAGACCCAAAAGATATAATGGTGTATGCTCGAGGGATCAACCACGAGTAAGACAACATTACGAATATCGTTGGTTCTGGTCTGATTGGATGATAGCCCATACTCAATCAAAGGTTTGGGTAAGATAATAGATCCAACAATTGTTCACAAGGACCAATTGATGAAGATATCATCTTTCTTCAACACACACACACACACAAAAAGATATCCCTTAACATGAACTAAGTCGGACAAGCTTTTATCTTCCAACTCTCCAAGTTGTTGTTTAGCTTATCCAACTAGCTCAGGGTATCCAACACGGATTCTTGGAGAAGGGGTGGTTTACAGGAATAAACCAACTTGATCACGAACTCAACATAGCGGTCAGGTGACAACCTGGTAATACTTCTGAGAAGATATTCAGAAAATCACGAACCACCGATATGTTACTAAGCTCGAGAACAATCTTGCTTTTCAGGGCAAGACGATATGATCAATAGAGCAAGGATTTGAAATAATCCTAACTCATCGATCGAGGAGTGAACCAGGAGAATGGACTAGGTAGCATGATCAACCTTAGAATGATGATTCAAAACCAACACGCTAAGAATGAAATTATTGTCCTTTAACTACCCAGCAACGAGGTTGCTAGGCGTATTGATTTCACACATCACGATTCACTTGTCGACATTCCGGTTATAACCACACGGAACCGAGGAATGAGTATTGATGGTGAGAAGTATCACTACGTCAAAATTCATGAGAGTTGGTGCAGTTCTCATGACAATTCTGACATAAAGGGGGTAATACTCCAAGGTAGAACAGAACCAAAAGCTGGGCTGGCATTTGATCTGCGGAGCACAATTGCTTTGACCCAATCCTAGATATGGAAAAGGTACTGGAGTTTGTTTCTCCTAGTCATTCTGCGATAGAATGGCTTGACGGACCACAAGAGTAATAGGCATCGATAAACGAACGCACGCATACTCTTGACTATCAATTGATAGACGAGGGTCAGAATGCAACTAAAGAGAACAACTCAAAGGAACATATAATTTTCTGAGTTGTGGATGCATAGATTAGTATGTCGAACCAAGTTCAACATATTTCTTCCGGATAACCCATGCAGAAAGGTAGAACTGGCAGAGTCACGATTTATGAATGGAGAACTCCTCAAGAATAATCCTGTTGTGATATTTCAGTTCAACGAGGAACTTCTGCCATAAGTAGTTCATGGTATTTGGAAGAAGAAGATACCACAGACTTCAAGGACTATCGCAAAGGTTACTAATATCCTAAAGGCGCTAGCAATTACTATCAACATGAAGTAGGTAGAGTGAATCTCGGGTTCAGAACCCAGGAATAGAATACCTACTAACTAAATGGCATCACGGGATGCTTTCGATAATGACGGCCAGAGTCATCACACTGGAGCATAAATCATGGCTAGACTACTAGATGATCCCCTGAGACACCTAGGGTCATAATAGTAACTCCAACATAAGGTCAAGGCAATAGAATACCTCAACTCAACAATTAGCGTGATTGAGCTGGCATAAAGGAACATAGAAACCAGAGGGAAAGGATTTTGCAAATGCATCAGACTATTTAGAAACCTGGGATGACTCAGACAGCATAACGGCTGTAAATGCTCAGAAGAGATTTGAGACATTCACAAAAATGGTGGCATAACCACTCAGAAGCACAATATCAAGGTTTCGAGATCAACAATTAACATACGGGAGTAGTAGGAACTGAACTGAGACTTAAATCCAACAATCTTATAAGTCCACGGATTAGTAACACGTGATCCTGATAGAAAGAAGAGATAGCCTAGTTCTTAATCCCCGTAGAAGAGAAGATGATGACTCAGATCAGAAAGCCATGAGGTATAAGGAGTAAAAAGAGCCTTACGTTCCATCCCACAATCAATTCCCTTATATAACTAAAGAATTTCTAGACTCAACTTCGACCAGTTTGGCTTGGTAATCCTACAGGCAATCAAGCTCTGATACCAACGCTGTCAGGACCCCGACTCAATGCCACATCGATCTAGCATGTAACACCTCATATCACTTTGCGGCCTCACGCACGGTATTCCCGGGTGTCGCCTTACCTTTGCCCGGGACCGTTTGCGCCTTTTGGCACACGTATATGACAGTGTCGCTAGCATCCATATGATAAGGAGCCCGGGCTGACATGGCTAGTCGTAAATCCAAAGTGGCACAGACTTACAGGGACAGGCATCCATGACCCAGCATCGAACGTGTCGGTCATCAGCGAGTGAATCCAGGCTGTAGCACTGGGCTAGCAGGACTCCGGTGAACCGGGCTGTAGCAGGCTAACAGGACTCCGGTATTCATCGCGTGACATTTCCCCGAAGGGACAGACACAGGAACGAAGAAGGACACATGCCGGCCAGCCTAAGTGTTCCGGAGCAGTAGCAAGCTACCATGGCTCGGTGGAAACACTAGGAGACATTTCCCGGTAAGAGAGGCTACTAAAGATAAACAACTAGATGGTCAGACCCCACACATACCAAGCATTTCAATAACATACACACAATATGCTCGATATGTGCAAATACAGCATAGCATCACAACATGACTCTATGACTCAAGTAATTTATTCAATAGGCTTCGAGGAGCGAGATATTACAAACAGGGGTCTCACGACCCAACATTCAGAGCATACAAGTCAAAGCACAAGCGGAAGCTATCATGTCTGAGTACAGACATCTATAAATGAAAAAGGCTGAGAAGCCTGACTATCTATCAGATCCTGCCGAGGGCACAAGATCGTAGCTGAGGTAACAAGCTAAACGTCGAAGACCACGCGGAATTACTAGTGAGACTGAAGTCTCTCTGCAAAAACATAAAATAGGCAAACGTGAGTACAAATGTACCCAGCAAGACTTACATCAGAACTATCTACATATGCATCATTATCAACAAAGGGGATGGTGGAGTTTGACTGCAGCAAGCCAGCTTTGACTCAGTGGCTAACCTGAACTACGACTGCAAGTAACTCTTTTGAGGTGGCGCACACGAGTCCACATATTCACCAACCAATACACCACTATGGATCCGCTCCCGTCTCCCTACGAGAACGCCATCCATAGCACTCATGCTTATCTTGCGTGTTTTAGAGTATCCACTTTCACTTGTCTATGAACTGTACAAGGGGTCCACGTTTCCATATCCGAGGAATCCGGCTATTCGAATAGATAATGATAACCCTGCAGGGGTGTACTTCTTCACACACGCTCTCGCCACTTACCGCCCTGTACACGTCATGTACCTCGGCAACCTTCAAGCGGAAGCCGGGCGAGGGAGTCGGCCACGACCTGACTAACCGAACAAGTCTCTAGTCCAGGTTTATCGCCTATTCGGGTTCCATCCGCAAGGAGATCCGGCCGGGGTGTCGCTTACGGCCCCAAACGATGTGTGCAGGGTTCCCAAGCCCACCAACCGGGTGCCACTTGGTACACCGTGCCACTGTGCCTAGTCTGTCCCAAGCCCACCTGTACCGGGTGCCACTTGGTAGACTACTAACACTACCTACAAACACCAGAAACTAGTTGCAACTCCTGGATAGAGATCATGTTGATTAATAAGTCGAGAGGGGTCGAGTTACCGGAACCCAATGTGTGGTAGTAACTGGTCATGGATCACAAACACAGAACTCAGTTCCTGAGGACGGCTGCAATGAGACAACCCACCATGTACTCCTACATGGCCTCTCACCGCTACCTTTACCAAATCGTGTTCACGCACTTAGCTCACACACAGTAGGACATGTTCACACGCCTCTGATTCATCCCCGATGAATCAGACCTGACTCAACTCTAAGCAGTAGCAGGCATGACAAACAAGCATGAATGAGTAGGCACAACAGGGCTCAAACAACTCCTACTCATGCTAGTGGGTTTCATCTATTTACTGTGGCAATGACAGGTCGTGCAGAGGATAAAGGGGTTCAGCTACCGCAGCAAGTAACAGATGAATCGTTGTTGCCCTAATGCATTAAAAGAGAGCAGGAGCGAGAGAGTAGGATTGTATCGGAATGAACAAGGGGTTTTTGCTTGCCTGGCACTTCTGAAGATAACATTGAGTCTTCATCAGTGTCAACGATCACATCATCGGTATCACGTCTATCGAGAGGGGACAAATACCGGCAACACAGAAGGGAACACAATCAATGAAATGCACAATATGATGCATGATCATGACATGGTAAAATGAATGTGTTTTGAGCTAATGCAACTAAACCAGATTAAATGAAGTTGGTTTGAATCCAAGATTCAAATTCAAACTCCATATGTGATTATTTAAATGCCATTTATTTGTTTTGTCCAAAACAGAGGACAAACATTGTTCAAACATGCATGAAAATGGTACAGATGGATTCCTTGAATTTTTCTAATAATTTTTCATATATAAATTATTTAATTTGGAGTTACGGTTAATTTTCTATGATTTATTGAAGTTTTAGCTATTTCTGGAATTTCCTGATTATTTTAAATCCAGAAAATCATTTAATGCGTCAGCATGACATCACCTTGACATCATCAGGTCAATAGGGCAGGTTTAGGTCAAACCTGACGTGTGGGGTCCACACGTCAGTGACACAGGGGCTAATCTCGCGTTGACTCGGGCTTTGACCCGCTACGGGGCCCGCTGTCAGTGTCTGTGGGGGTGTTTAGCATGGTCATTAGCGACTAAATAAGTGCGCCACGTCGGCGTCACCGGAGACCAGCCGGCGGCGACCACAGGACACGGCGGGGCACGCCGGACTTGCGCTAGGGGCATCGGATCGATGCGCCAAGGGCACCAGGAGGTAGCCCGCGCCCATGCGCATCTAGGGGGACCAACGGAAGGTGCGAGGGTGGCCGGAATCAGCAACGGCGGCGAGCGAGGCGGCGGCCGGAGCTCGGGCGAGGTCGGGGTTGGCGTTCGGGGGCACGGGAGGGGAAGCTAGTGGCGGCTATGGGCTCCTGGAGATGTGTTGAGTGCGGTGGTGTGCTCGGCTTCGAGCTGCAACGGCTCCAGCCACGGTGGTGACGAGGCACGGCGGCGGCGAGCTCTCGGGTCCGGCGGAAGCAATGGCTAGAGCGGCCCAACGGCATGGGAAGAAGAGGGGAACGGATCAGTGGCTCACCGCGAGTCCAACGAGCGTGAGGGCGAGGCCGGGGACGCTCTTTGGCCGGCGAATCAAGCGACGACGGCCGTCGGTGCAGAGGAAGAAGATGGCGTCGGTGACGGCGCTCCAGGGCGTCTGGCATCTTGTGGCTCCGTGGTAGGGACGGGAACGTCACGGCGGAGCTCGGGGGCGCGTCGGAGAGAAGAGGGGGTGGCCGTGGTCATGGCTACGGCGAGCGGCGCTCTCAGGTGCGTTCGGTGACGAGAGGGAGGGAGAGCAGAGGAGGAGGAGGGGGTCCAGAGAGAGAGAGGCGGTCGAGGGGGTCGAGGGCGTCTCCGTGGCGTCGCGAGGGAGTCGGGGAGGCTGCCACGGCGAAGCAGGAGGTGGAGACCTCCGCGTGCGCGCGTGCGTGCGGTGTCCGTCCTCCTGGCAGGGAGGAAGACGACAGGGGGGTGGTGGAGATGGGCTGGGCCGGCTGGGCCGCCAAATGGACTGGCAGGGGGGGTTGGGCCAGCACAGGTGAGCGCCAGGTAGTTTTCCCTGCTCTGTTTTATTTTTCTATTTCTGCAATTTGTTTTTGATTTGTTTTAAAATATCAACTCATTTTATAAAATCCTGGAAATAATTATGGGTGCTTTCTGAATTATTCCAGTGACCCTTATCAATTTCCAACATTTATTTGAGCATTTAAATTATTTATAGTATTTAAATGCCCAAAGTCAAATACAATATGATTTAATTCAAAAATCCAAAAATGACCTAAGAATATATTCATCATTTTTGGCAGAGGTTTCCACCTTAACCAGAAATCATGAACTTTTCTTAGGAGCCTTTTGGGTTTATTGAAAAGATTTTAACTCACCCTAGTTGAGTTGATTTAATGCTAGGGTTTGAACATCCCCATTTCAATTTTAGGCAAAATTTAAACATGATGCAACACATGACTAGCTAGCTCAGAGCAAACCAGAAGCTAGGGATGTGACAGTCCCGACTATCAGGCACTTCCTTGCCTGCGAAGATGTAGCTGGTGGGTCCCAGCAGTCAGGGGGCGAATCGTTTTTTTTTGCCCGGACGCACTTCCTTGCGTGCGAAGATGTAGCTGGTGGGTCCCAGTAGTCAGGGGCAAATGTTTTTTTCGTGAAATACGGTGGCCCGTCCGGTGGGTCCTCGCTGTCAGGTGCAGGAATAATTATTTTGCACGTAATAAGGAGGCACTTCCTTGCTATGGCCGTGGACCCAGCTGTCAGCCTCTCCACGTACAGTCCATATCCGATGGAAGTCGTTCCTTGACCACGTTGACCACGCCACGCCGAGAGCACCAGGATGGTGGACGACAGCGAGGCCTAGGAAGGGGAAGACGCGGAGCCGGGGAAGACGCAGCAATGGATGCCCACGCATAGAGGAGTACGAGGGTTCACTGGTTCGTTGCGGTGTGAGGCTGCCGTCGCCGTAGAATAACAGGGGGTGTGGGTGAGTAGAGGGATGGCCTGGCCAGCGGTGGGAGTAGTAGGGGGCGGTGAGGCCTCCGCCGCATCGCAGCCGGCCACGGGAGGTAGGAGCACGAGGCACGACCAGCGCTGGTTTGGGCGGCTGGAGCAAGAAGACCAGAGGTTGAAGAAGCACTACGGCCGTTGGATGGACATCGTATGGTCACTGGAGCTAGAATCGTGCATATTGACTAAGTTGACAAAGCCCTCTGTCCCCGTCAACTTAGTAGGCCCACAAGTCAGCCTGCCACTATATTGGGCCCCAGCTAACAGGGGGAGTATTCATTTTTTTGTGCGTAATAAGGAGGCACTTCCTTGCGTGCGAAGATATAGCTGGTGGGTCCGAGCTGCCAGCAACGGTAACATTTTTTTCATGAAATACAGAGGCCCTTTTCGGTGGGTCCCTGATGTCAGGTGGAGAAATCATTATTTTGCGCGTAATAAGGAGGCATTTCCTTACGTGTGGCCATGGACCCAGCTGTCGGCCTCTCCACGTACAGTCCACTTCAGATGCATGTCGGTCGTTGACCAGGCCGCGCCAAGAGCACCAGGGCGGTGGACGACAACGAGGCCTAGGAAGGGAACGACACGGAGGCAGAGAAGAATCAGCAGTTGTTTCCCATGCGGAGGGGAGTACGACTGTACGAGGGTTTACTGGTTCGTCTGCCGTCGTCAGAGAATAACAGCAGGTGTGGGTGAGTAGAGGGATGGCTAGGCCAGCGATGGGAGTATGGTGGGGCGGTGAGGCATGCGCGGTAGCAGAGCCAGCCTCGGGGAGGAGGGAGCAGACAGTCCCGCTGGTGCTTGTTTGAGCGGCCGGAGCAGGAAGAGCAGAGATTGAAGAAGCACGACGGCCGTTGGATGGCCATCCAACAGTCACTGCTGGTGCGTCAACCTTTTTTTAGAAAGCCTCAAATCTGTGGAAAAACATCATACAGCCCATCTGCCATTATTTCTAATAATTTACAGCCCATTTGCTAATTATTAAGGTTTTTTTGGAGCCCATATTCTTTTTGTTAGCATTACAACCCATATTGTGGCCATGGTTAAAAAATTATAGGAAATATTGCATATTTCGGTGCGGTCTGAACTGTTTTTAATCCCGAAATTTCGACTCACATTCAAATTGGTTTTAAAAATAAATGTATATCGATATAAAATCCAACAAATTCTCCATGCATAAAAAATAATGTAATTTAAAATCTCGAAATGAAAAAAAGATATTTGAAACTAATTGCCGGTTTGATGTGTTTTAAAAATGTACTGCCCATTTCTCATTACTGATAGGCCATTTTCTCGGCCAGCTGAATGAAGCTCTCCTTGTCTTGAAAGATTTGTAGCCCAACAGGCCTGACAAAGCGACTTACTTGGCAAATCACAAAAAACTGGGTTGTGGCCGTGGACCCAGTTGTTAGTCCATTTGTTTTTAGTCCATTTGGTGGGCTGGGTGAAACAATGATGTAGCATCTATGCAGCCCGTTTAAATCCCATTTGCATTTTTCTCCAAATCCGCAGACTTGCTGGGCTGGGTGAAAATATCATGTTGGGCTAGACGGAGAAATGTTATAAAAACATAAACACATGATTGCACGTCAGTAAAATCTTTGCAAGCTTATGTACGCAATCACTAGGAGTTAACTTGCCAAGTTATATATAAACAATTATTATTACTATTTTGTAAGAACTTTCAACTTACGAAATAAAATATCATTTTAATTTGATGAGTTAATAGTACGTCGGGTATTATTATTTTTTAGGCTAGACGTGGGACAGTTGAGTTGGTTCTAGGGGAAAGTACTGGGAGAAAACTCAGTTTACATCAAAAAAGAAAGTGGGAGAAAATTCAGAGACCTGCTGGGTCCACCTGAGGAGGGGAATATGTTGGGAGGAAGGAGATTCAAAGCACGGCAGCCGAGTGAACTAGTTTTTTTACGGACAAGTGAACTAGTTTACATACATAAGCAAATAGCCACTAAAAAGCAATCAGGTTAATGGGTTCTTAAAAGAAATATTTCGGACAAAACAGATAATTACGACACATAGGCTAATGCATGAAACACTCAGATGATAAAGGTGCTTACAAACAGATAAAGTACAACATCTAGACCTTCCTGGCACGCTTGATCATGACGCTGCGGCTGTCCGTGTACTCGTCGGTTACGGGAAGCAGACACGCCCTCATGTCCAAGATCTGCCTGTGCATGTCGTAGCATGCGTATGCGTCCTTCGCCGCGTAGGTTATGTAGGCTAGATTCAGAGGTACCTCCCACGTGTTCAGGTCGTCTTCTTTCATGTTGGCGTATCAGGGGTCGATGATGGTCTCAGCGAGGTCAACCACGGAGTCCTTCTCCTGCCTATTGCTGATGATCTTGTATTGCTTCTGGATGTCAACAAGGTTGTTGCACCAGATGGCCGAATCGTAGCGTTCTTCCTTCTCTCCACCGTAGCGAAGGTGCAGTCGGCGCTGCCGATAAAACGGGCGAATGCTCTAGAACCTGGTGCAGCCATAGGACTGAGGCGAGGCAGAGCTTCACTGAGTCTGTATCGTTGGTGTACATCACATTCAACTTGGTGCAGCCATAGGACTGAACAGCGAACTCAAAGGGGAACTCCTTGCTGAAGTCCATATCCAGCAGGCTCACCCCTCGGGTCGCCATTGGAGTTTCTTCGAGTGAACGAGTGTGTAGGCAGCGGTAGCAGTTCATTTTTCAGCTCTTGGGGAACTGGATTCAATAGTAAGCTGAGTGTGTACAGGCGACAACAGTTACTACCCCTCCCTCGTTCGCTGCACGCCCGGCAGAAGATGCACCCTCGGCCACACGTCGGTTCACGAGCGGGTATGTATTGGTACTATAATAATAGGAGTTAGTGGTTACTTTACTTAAATTTAATTAGCTTTAATAGAAATTTGTACTTAAAACAGGCAATGCATTCGCTCGTTCTATCAGTGCCACAGGATCAACATGCACAATAATTAGAATTATTATTCTCAGGACGCACATGATCAGCACATTTGTCGCACTTTCACAAAGATAATACTACCAAGTTTGAACTGTTTGTTATGATTGTTGTCCTCTGCATCATCATGCCGTGTTTCCCAGCTTGCAAGATTCAGAACCAAGAAATAAGATCCAAATAATAAGTACAACAAAGATGCCTACACATCTCATTGATTCCCAGCTTGCAAGATTCAGAACCAACAAATAAGATCCAAATAATAAGTACAACAAAGATGCCTACACATCTCATTGATTCCCATCTTGCAAGATTCAGAACCAACAAATAAGATTCAAATAATAAGTACAACAAAGATGCCTACACATCTCACTGATTCCCAGCTTGCAAGATTCAGAACCAACCCATTAGAGCCTTTTGATAGAGTGAATATCAGGATTAAATCCATCTTGGCTAGCCATGTCATACAATCGAAGAACTTGGCGAATGCTCTTGACCGTCACAACATCTGTAGTTGAGTATTCTTGTTTGCACAGCACAAACAAGGAGATAGGAGAGCATGATTTCACTTTAATAGCGGCCTCCTTGAACTCAACCTCCAGCTCTACTTGGATGAGGTCTGCCTGGAGTTCCATGATTCAATTCATGCGCCTTTTTCTGTAGTTCACCTAAAATGAAGCAAAGATTGCATCATTTAGCTAGCAAGAAGTACTTGCTCTTGTGAGCTGGCAGGTTCTTCTTTAGTAGTTGCACTAAAATTGAGGAACATTAAGGTTGGCTGTCCGGCTCATGTAAGGTGCAACTATAATTTTCTTACCCTTTTGTGCAGTTCCACTAAAATAAAGTGCCATTGTGGTGACAGTGATGGCTCCATCTTGCAAAGGCTAATAAAATGTTGCACGAGATTACCAGCAGAACTTGACGGAGATTTTGGAAACTCCAATCACCATTTTGTGCAGTTCCACCAAAATTGAGAGATGTTGCCCACGTGACATTTTAGTTGAACTGGACAAGACACTCATTCCAAAAAAAAGTGTTTTGTGCAGTTCACCAAAAGGTCACAATAGCAACAAGGTGAAATGGATATCCCTATCTGCACAAAAAGATAGAAAGTAAACAGTTGCTGGTCAATAAGAATATACGAAACATATACAAAATGAAAAGAAGCATCTTAATTATGTTCATGGCAGTCACGCAAGGATAGTAGAAATTTTAAACTGTCAGCAATGCTTCATGTTACCAGAAGCATTATGATCAACAATGAGATTCCTCAAATATGGGATTACTTTAATGGTGGCATTGCTTGTTTACCAGACACAGTAAATCAACAGCAGCTAAAGAGTTAGTATAAGGGCATGGGACCGTGGGGACACCAGGACACTCAGCAGCGTAAAGGAGCAACTTACTTATCATACTGGGGAAAACAGCAGGAGTGCCATTGTACTATGTGAGGGCAACAAATCTAATCCTGGAGACCTTTTACTATGTGAGGGCAGCAAATCTAATCCTGGAGACCTTTTACTATGTGAGGGCAGCAAATCTAATCCTGGAGACCTTTTACTATGTGAGGGCATCAAATCTAATCCTGAGACCTTTTACTATGTGAGGGCATCAAATCTAATCCTGGAGACCTTTTACTATGTGATAGCAGAAAATCTAATCCTGGACATACTCTGTTGACTTGTCCACCAGCCGCCACTTTCTATCCTTTTTTCAACCAATAATAGATATGTTCCTTATCTAGTTTGTACTGTGTTTTCCCATTATTTCCCTTTTCAACCAAGAGACCGGTTGGGTATCCGGTCTCTACTACTTTCACCATATTATTTCCTCTTTGAATCAAGTCCTAGATTCATGCTACAACTTCCCCCCTTTCTTCGTTGTTTGAACAAAGCCCTAGATTCGAATGCATGAAGTAGCTTTACCTCTAATAATACTAAAAATTTAGGTGGCTTTGGAAGAGCTGATGGGAGTAGAAAAAGATGCACATGCAGACACATGGGGAGCTGGAGCAGTAGAGCAAGGCTGCTTTCGAAGAACTTATACATGAGGGTCGCCGGGATGTCGGCGGCGGCAGGTCGGATCTGCGGACAATGCGGCAGGGAGGAAGAAGGGTCGGAGGACCTCCCGAGCCGGCCATGTGTCGGAGAGAACGGCACGGGTAGAGGATCGGGCCCCTCCGGCAGCTGTGGGTTTCCTCCCTCGGCGGCGATGACCGCGTGAACGATGCACCTTTTAGTCCTCTACACACACATGCCGAAGGGATCTGGCTGGATTTGTGACCAGCGGTGAGCAGAGAGAAAATGTCGCTACCGCTGTCTTGTTTATATCTGGAGAGGATGAGAGAATGAAGAGAGCAACCCTAGTAAAGCAAGCGCTCAGGCCCCTGCGTCCATATATAGTGGAGTAATTATCTTTTTTCTCTCCACAACAAGCGTTTCAATTTGTGTACGTGGCATTAAAGAAAAGAAACTCTCTATTTAAGGTGACTACTGTACGACTCCTACTTACTACTAGTAGTACTATGGTATTGTTCACTTGTGCTCCCCGCCCCTCCATTCATTGAACAACCCCACGGGTGAATAAACATACAGTAAGTACTGTATTTATATAGAATGAACAAGCTCGAACTATTTTCGCGTAGTTAAATGTTGAGGGCGGGGCTTTTCTAGGGCAGTACGCGCGGCAGTTTTCGGGTAGGGCTAGAAGACTATTTTAATTTTTTTTTTAAACTTCGAGACGGCCACATAGCATGGAGCAGACCCCAACGATTTTAAGCTTACAGGCATGGTACACGCTATCCTAGACTACTATACACATGAAACTGCCACACAAGCGTCCGGGCTGCGCTTGGCTCTTCGCCTCTTCGGGAAGTCGAACAATGATGGAATACTACTTCACTGGAGGAGTACTACATTACACTTCTGGCCATCTGACACCGATTGAACTGCTGCATGTCCACCGCATGCGGGAGGGAGAGTGTGTAGTGAAAGCTTCTCCTAGTCTTGCCAGCCACCACGCTCATGGGCGAGGGAGGGATGCTCCTGCCTTTGCGTGTATGATAGGTGGGCCCTACAGGTGTGTGGCCAACCTGTCATACAGCCAAAGGCAGGTGCAGTTAAGTCCGCGAGGGAGAGGATAATCAAACTTCTTGTTGATGTACGAGTTGACGCGACACATCAAAGCACTGCACTCGATATATTTCAATAATTTGCGTGTGTGACTCCCAGATGTAGAGGCCGGGGGTCATCATCCTCCTTTTCGAGAAAAAACAGACGCGTGTGTGAGGACGAGTGCGTGCGTGCACCTCTTCTCTTCCTATATAACGTACTACTAAACTCAGAGTACAAGTTTTTGTGGGTGGCACGATGGTGCGTGCAAGAAGTCTCCAGAGATAGGTTTAATGCATGCATGCATAAAGTACATGCACTGGTCAATTTTCTATTAATACTTGCATGCAATGATTTAATGCACCTTGGAATCTGAACATGTGTTGGGGAACAACCAAATTGAGCCTTATAAAATGGAAAAACTAAAATTTTGAGATAAACCCTATAAAACCGGAAAGGAGGGAGTAGAAAAAGAAGTACTCCATCCGGGAATAGTGCCGCACTTCAAAACTAGAACCGTCAATAAATTTTGAACTTGTGTCTCATCACATTCCAAATTACTCCATGCTATATTGAATTGCAAACCTGTTCACACCGATCACAACCTAAACGGTTTCCCACTTAGGAGCGTATTAGTACTCGGTTGTAAATACTAGTATGCCAAGATGACTGCACATTCCTCCTCAACTCCTCATCCACAAAAACAAACAAGTCATTCAGCATCCTTCCCTCACATCTGCCATGGCCAGCATGAGTTCTGGGTCGAGAGATTGCCACCAGGGAGAGGCGAGCATGGAAGCAGAAGCACGAGGGATGTCCCACCTTGCTGCGAGAGCAGCCAACATGTCCCGCCGCGCGGAAGTAGCAGCACAGAGGTCTCGCCGCGCCGCTGAAGCAGCACGAAGGTCCCGCCGCGCCGTCGATGCAGCAGACTAGTCCGGCCGCGTCGTGAAAGCAGCAGAGATGTCCCGGCGCACCACGAATGCAGCAGAGATGTCCCGCCACGCCACGGCAGCCTGGGAAAATTTCTCGCGGGAAGGCGACGACTGTTACAGGCGCATGCATGCGGTCGTCCATAGCCAAATGGATCAGATCTCCGGCTCGGCGAGGTTGCAGGACGACATGATAGCCTCGTTTGAACAGGCTACCGGCGTCATCTAGCAACTAAGGGAGGGCAATGAGAGGCTCCGGGCCGAGCGCGACCTGCTGAGGGAGAAGATCGTCTGAAGTGTAGACCTGCAGGAGGAGACCAGTGCCTTGGTGAAGAAACTTATGGACGAGAATGACATGCTTCGCAACGAGCGCCAAAGGCTGGTGGAGGAATCCGTTGATGTTCTCAAGCAGCGTCTTGAGGATACGAAAGAGCTCATCTCCGCTCGCCGCGGAGACTAGTTTCCTGGTTTCTTTTGATGTAATAATCGGTTTAGGATGTGGATTGTGTCGTCGGTTGTGAAATGTTGGGTTCTAGCGTGGATGTTTGGCCTTTGTTGGCCTCTTGGGATGTTGCGATTTCAATCTGGTAGCTTTTAGTCCTTCGTGTTAGGCTGGAGTTGTGCTGAACTTCTTGTGAATTGTGGTGGTTTTCAGTAATGAAAATCGGAAGGGGCAAGCCCTTCTTTGATCAAAAAAATTTAATCATCCTAATATATTCATCACTCTTGCTATAAGTCACAGTAGATGCTATATAGGTCCGTCAGATCTTACATCAAGATCCGTGCTTTCAGATTTTTCGTTTTTCTCTCTTAAATCTCAGTCGAGTGAGACATAGCCATGCCATTAAACAGAGGCTCGGGCGCCATTAATGGATACCTTGGGAGAGAGGTGGACGGCAGATGGAGGTCAAAGGGCTCTCCTCCCAATAAGCACGTGTAGGGGTCTAATCGCACGCCTCTTGTACTCAAATAGCTACCCTGCACGACGCCTCCTAGCTAATAAAAAATGGGGACGCGTGGCGGCACGTAAATGGTACTAGTAAGTAGAACACCCACGGTTTCAATAATACTTGTGTTTCCGATTGTAACGTGACAGCACTTGTTCCAAAATGACTTTGTTGATTGTTAATGTGTGCGCCTTCACAAATCGGACTGCAAATTTACCACATCATGTTGGTGCCATGTCATGGCACCAAGCCAAGTTTCATTATTTTCATGCGTGTTTTGGATTTACAGGAATTAAAAAACTAAGTTTCTCAATGTTTCCAACCCAGCCACGACGCCTAGAATTTTGAATTTCATTCCCATTTCTTGCATGGAACCTAGAAATTTACCCGAGGACACACATGTGATTTTTCAACCAACTTTGGTGCACTGGAACATGTGCTTGTATTTCAAATTTGAATTATGCACACAAAGGTGACACATTCCCTCCCACAACCACGAGCCTTCTTGAGAGAAGGTCCTTTTTGCAAGAAGCTTATACCAAAATTTGTTCCTATTCGGCCAATTTTTTTTACCACGGCATGGTACTACCATGACATGACACCATGCCAAGTTTCATGATTTTAAAACCAAGTTTCTCAATGTTCTCGACCGAGCCACGATGCCCAGATGTTTGAATTTTATTCTCATTTTTTGCATGGGACCTACTCCCTCCTTCCATCTATATAGGGCCTAATGTGTTTTTCAAGACAGCCATTGACTATTGACAAGATTAATAGCACATGAGATGTATACTATGAAAATTATATTATTGGAAGCTCCTTTGACATACAAAATTGAAGGTATGCTTTGTGTAAGTTGCATGTCATATATTATTGCTCTAACGTTTGGTCAAAGTTAGCCTGGAAAAACGCATTAGGACCTATATAGATGGAAGGAGGGAGTAGAAATTCACCCGAGGACACAAATGTGATTTTTCAACCAACTTTGGTGCATGGGAGCATGTGCTTGTAGTTCAAATTTGAATTATGCACATTAAATGACCAAAAACTCAATTAATGTGTAAATAAGGCCAAAAGAAGCCGGAATAATTCCAAAATTTAACATGGCACTCATGTAGTTCTATGTTGCCTTTGTAAATAAACTCAAGGGGGACAATGTATATCGTTTCGCACTCAAAGGTGGCACGTTCCCTCTCAGAACCACGAGCCTTCTTGAGAGAAGCTTCGGTTTGCAAAAGCTTATACCAAAATCTGTTCCTATTCGGCCAATTTTTTTACCACAACATGGTAGCACCATGACATGACATCCATGCCAAGTTTCATGATTTTCAGACGTGTTTTGGATTTACAAGAATTTTAAAACCAAGTTTCTCAATGTTCTCGGCCGAGCCACGATGCCCATATGCTTTAATTTTATTCTCATTTCTTGCATGGGACCTAGAAATTCACCCGAGGACACAAATGTGATTTTTTTCAACCAACTTTGGTGCACGAGAGCATGTGCTTGTCAAATTTGACTTATGCACATTAAATGACCAGAAACTCAATTAATGTATAAAAAATGACAAGTGGACCCGGAATAATTCCAAAATTTAACAGGCCACTAATGTAGTTCTATGTTGCCTTTGTTAAGAAACTCAAGGGGGGCAGCGTATATCGTTTCACACTCAAAGGTGGCATGTTCCCTCTTAGAACCACAAGCTTCCAAATCGGCCCAATTTTTTACCACAACATGTTAGTGCCATGACATAACACCATGCCAAGTTTCATGATTTCCAGGCGAGTTTTGGATTTACATGAATTTAAAATCAAAGTTTCTCGATGTTCTTGGCCGAGTCATGATGCCCAGATTTTTGAATTTCATTCTCATTTCTTCCATGGGACATAGAAATTTAACCAAGGACACACATGTGATTTTTCAACCCACTTTGGTGCACCGGAGCATGTGCATGCAATTCATATTTAGATTATGCACATTAAAAGTCCAGAAACTCAATTAATGTATAAAAAGGCCAAATGAACCCGAAATAATTCCAAAATTTAACAGGGCACTCATATAGTTCTATGTTGCCTCTGTAAATAAAATCAAGGGGGAGGCAGCGTATATCGTTTCGCACACAAAGGTGACACGTTCCCTCTCGGAACCACGAGGCTTGTTGAGAGAATCTCTGGTTTTGCAAGAGGCTTATACCAAAACTTGTCCCAATTCAGCCAAAAATTATACGTATGAAAACAGGGTTTAGATTATCCCAAACATCTCGCTACCTAGACCAATAATGTACTATGATTTGAATTCAACATAAAATGGATACAAATATTTGAATTGGAGAGCGTATGGTACATGTAGTTCATAGTGAAATATGATTACTGCTATATGTATGTTTTTTGTTATCAAGATAATATTTAAATTATTGTATAACTTGACAACAATCGTACTCAAATAAGGAAAGTTGATTCAAATTTAGTCCATATGGTAGACGAAAATATATATGTTCACATGGTGGAGTAAAATGTTCATATATGATGGAAGATCAAAATGTACGACTACATCAATTATAAACCGCAAGGTCACCTAACGATATATTCGAATTCAACATAACGTGGATTCAAAAATTGAAATTCGAGATCATGGCATCTGTAATCATATAAAAAGGGACATTACTCTTTCTTTGGTGGGAATTGATTTGTTTTTTGTTGTTGTTGAGGGAAGTGCGAATCGATTTGGTACTGCGCAGGGTAATCTTGTTCTCCCGATTTTTTTTTTACATTTTTCTTGTAGTTTTTCAATGGCATCTATAGCAATATAGTAAAAGGGGACATGAATCTCTTGTGTCTTGTATGAATTGTTTTTTTACACGTTAGGTTTGTTCTGCCGAACAAGGAATCCGCACCTTGTTATCCCAAAATTTTCAAGCTCGAGTATCTTTTGTCTCACCTGCTTTGAAACTCCTGCTTCTTCAACCCACGCCGCGCCTTGTTATCCCGAAATTTGGATGCGCGCGAGAACTCCCTCCTCATTCGAAATCGCTCCCGCAGCCCAGACACGCGAAATCCCCCTTCTACCCCTCAGCCGGAAATGAAGCTCCACATTGCGGTGTCAAAACCGGTGGGGGTACGCTGGTAACTTACCCTACATTTCAGACAAGCGCGTCCCTAAGCTTGGCTCCCCCCTCCCCCTTCGCCCCCCCATTCATACACCGAGGCCGCCAAAACCTGCGAAACCCCACGCTCCTCCGTCGGCCTCCCGACCGCCGCCCAGCCGGAGACTCTTCCCCGACTACGCCGTCCACCACAACATCTCGCCGTCCCTCATCCACCGCACCGGATGAGGATCCGTTGTCGATCTTGTCGTCCCACCGGATCAGCCGCCCTGTCCTCCACCTCCAAGGAGCTGCCCCGATGTTTGCCTCGTCTATCGCGCCACCTCAATCCCCATAGCGCCGTCTTGACCTGCCCCACCAGAACCGCATCACCCTCACCAATTTCTCTGATGAAGCCGAGGCCAACTCGGCGCCACCAAGGAGGTTCTGCACTCACCGCTGCATTTTATCTTTTATTCGATCTCATGGGGCTGCTGGTGCTCGATACCGAGCAGACATGGCATGTCTCCATCGACGGCGCCGTCGCCGGCCACATCATCCATGACGTCTCTCCCCCATGTCGTTGCTTCCTCAGCGGCGACTTCCACAACGACACTAGTTGCAGCTGCTCCGGCTCTCGCTCGCGTTGCGGCTCTGTTCTTGCTGTCGGTCGCGCTGCTGCATTGCTCCTACTTTCGTTCGTGCTGCTGCTCTGCTCTTGCTCTCAGTTGCGCTGCTGCTGCTGCTGCACGACCTCCGGCAGCTATAGGAGTTGCTGCTTTAGCACTCGCTCGCGGTGCTACTACACGACTTGCTCTCTGCTAGTGTGTTCCCTGCTTGAGCGTCTGCTGATTTAGATCAGTGCTTCTCTGCTACTAGTGCTCGAACACCCTAAACATCTATTGCAATGCTCTGTTACTAGTTCAATCAGTTTCGACAGTAAAATTCAGTTTCGACTGTGAAGTTCATTTTCTTCAATTAAGTCCAGAGTGAACAGTACTTACAGCATCTGTCGGAGCGGCCGTGGCGCGACTGATGCATTTTACATCTAGCACTTTTTGGTGATGTATTTTACATCATCTATTGCAGATGATATTAGGGTCCCACTTCAGATTAACGTTGTTTGTCTTGTCATGCTTCAGCCTCGTCGCCGTACACCTTAGCGGAGCTCCTCCAACGACGGAACCATCCATCACAGCGGAGCAGTACCCTCAGCGCCGTTTCCAGAGGCCTCGGATCTTCTTCCCCGCCTTTGACAGTCACACCAGCATCATCACCATCCTCCACGTCCAATCCAATGATGCTGAGGTCCACAAGGCTATGCCAAAGAGGTTGTACACTCATCGCATCACTTTGTTTCTCCATTCCTCTGTTCTTCCAATTCATGTGAGCCAAACACCCAGGTTGACTGAAATCCTATGTTTCCAAATGCTCTGTTTTGCACATGCATTCCTATCCTATTCTTGTGTTTTTCCTGTCCCTGCGTTTATAGAATCCTCCAATTCTAAGGAGCCCTTACAGATTTCTGTGTGTTATGTCCTGCTCGTGCTGTGCCGTCATCCACCCCACCTGAGGTGCACCATCGACAGAAGCGTTCACTGCAGTAGAGATCCCCCCTGCATACTTCCTTTTGCCGCCTCAAATCATCTTCCCCGTTGCCGGCAGCCATGCCAACTACATTACCATCATCGACTGAGCGGATGAACCTAAGGACTACACAGTTCCGAAAGAGAGGTCGCAGTCTTTCGTGTTTGCTTACGTTATACATCGATTATTATTACCTACTACTTTATCGTTCAATCTTGAGTTTTGAATTGCCCATGGGTCTCATATCGAGCCAGCAATGAATAGTATATGTCTACTATCTGGTTCATCTGGAGTCTTCTATGTGGTTCATGTTGGGTGGGCAACAAACAATAGATGATCCATTGTCTATGTTTTTAAACTGAAGCTATAATCTACCTACTATCATTAGTTTTGGATCCATCCACTCGTTTGCTACCATCAGTCTTGATTTTTGCATGCACCCCTTAGGCCTTACAAAATCTAACTATTTTTTATTATGCATGTTAGATATTGTACACAATCGTACTGAACATGTAGAGAAAAAGAGAAGACCGTTGCGTGCGAATATAATGTCATGCAGACGCCGCTCCATGGTGGGCGAAGTGCCCCCCCCCCCCTCCTGCATTTTCAGATTGTATTCCAGAGGAAGATAATTGTTCAGATGGAGATTCAGAAGGAGCCGACCACGCCTGTTTACCACCTGAGGTGTTTGCTCTAACCTGGCATGCTGATGTTGGTCATATCATGCATATGGCGCCTTGCATTGCTTACATTATACATCTTATATGTCATCAGCTTAGTTTAGATTTGCTTTGTGTGAATGCCACCTATTTGGTTTCTATATCATACTCCCACCATTCCTAAATATTTGTCTTTTTAGAGATTTCAACAAGTGACTACATACGGAACAAAATGAGTGAATCTACACTCTAAAATGTGTCTATATACATCTGTATGTGGTAGTCCATTTGAAATCTCTAAAAAGATAAATATTTAGGAACGGAGGGAGTATATGGGAATTATGCAATGCCATCTTCTTTAGCCAGGCATCATATACGTGAATCATGCAATGCCATCCTGTTTAGCCAGTCATCGTATATGTAAATTGTATCGTGCCATATTTTTTCCATAATGTATTCCATTTGTCAACAATGTTTATACATTCATTTACTCTTCCTGTGCATCAGCCATTTGAGTCGGTCATGGGAAAATCTAGAGTGAAAACAAGGTCTTCTGAGCAGTCAGTGCTACCTGTCGATGCAGATTTCTTGTTGGTTACAGATAGCTCCTCAGAGGAGGATTCACAGAGAGATGACCAGTCGTATCCCCCCCCCCCCGCCCGAGGTGCATGCTCTAACTTGGCTGGGTTATATTGCTCATATCATGCATATGGTGTCTTGCATTGCCATGCCATCTACTTAGATTAGACATGCTTTGTATGAATGCCTCCTG